>NW_028325440.1:0-19899 GCF_027475165.1 Benincasa hispida
TTCTAAAGTAACTTTCGAGTTGTTTTGGGTATTTTAGGTAAAATGTGCTTAAAGTGTGTGAAGGTTTAGGGCTTAAGTTGAGTTTAATTGATGTTATGGAATGACTATTTTGAACTCTTGTAAGTGTCTAGTAATCCTCGGATCTTGTTTCAATTCAAATTGAGATTGGAAAGGTCTATAAGCCAAGAAATTCGTTCCCGTGACTATGAATGGTTTTACTTTGACTATTTGGTATGAAAGTATATAATTATGATAGTATGTTATGATTTTTTAAATGCATTGGCATGATATGTTTTGCTTGGCCATTATAACAGAAATGCTTTGAATAATGATTTCTGAGTTATCATTGGTGTTTGAAAATGTGGTTTAGAATCTGATTTTATGTTATCATGATTCGTATGGTTTTATAAGTAAACCTATGATGGTGGACTTGATGAGAAATAGAAATTTGACATGAGATATGCTTGTAAATGATGTTTGAATGGCTTGTGAAAGTGGTTTTAAACTACCAAATCTTGTACCCTAAAGATGATTTTCTCATGCTACTTGAATGTGTTTTAGTAGCGCCACCCAGACGATCAAAGGGCTACCGAGGTTGAATGTGGCTAGGCTATATTGGAAAGTTCAGATGAACCTGGGCCTATGGTGTGTATTTATATTTAGACTTGAGGCAACTTTACATGCACGTATGACGTTGTTATAATTTACCACCGCGAGGGGTATTCGATGTGTGGTATGTCTAGTGCAACCATGCATCTTTTTCCAGAGTAACTGGCCATCATAAACGAGTATTTGAGTATAGAGTTGGTGTGATTTTCTAATAGCTCAAGGATGCTTTATAATGTACTTTATATGGAATATGATCATGCCATTATTTGAATAACATGTATTTGAGATATTACTAAATCTTATATACTTTGTCAATGATTTTCTGAATGATTTTGATAAACTTCATTGATGTTTTAGAAAGAAAAAGCTTGTGCTCATATTAAATTACCACTCTCTGGGCTTTAGCTCATGCTTCAATGTTTTATGTCCCCTAACCCAAGTAGCAATCAAGTTTCAGGAACAAGCTGAGTTGTCAACTGCCACACAATGATAGTTTCTCGTTGCATCGTAGGTTTACATATTTTGGAGTCTTGGTTTTGATAGACTGCATACTATTACCAACTATACATGAGTTTTGGGAACATGGGACATGAAGTAGTGGTTTGGTTGTGAAGTTGTGAAAATGTTGCTGATGAACATACTCTATTGATAGTTTGTATGTATAGATATACTTTTAAATAATGTGTTTAGACTGAATTTTAGTAAAACAGAAAATGGAGAAAGTTATGAAATGTGGTTATGAATGTAATTAATCAATATGTTGAATGACCATCGAGAAATTGCTCAGGTTTAAATATAGGTTGAGTTGGAAAGACAGATGTTAAGTTTCACCAAGGGGAGGTGACGTTTAGCATCTTCCCATCATTTTCTAGGTTAAGAGGGTAATCTGAAACAGAGCGTCAAAATTGTGCATAATAACTTTTCAACCATTTAAAGCACATTCACTATCATAAAAATTTTGGACTATTTTAGAAATTGAATATATATATATATATATATATATATAAATATATTTTAAAAATTACTCTTGTAAAGAATATTTCAGTTTGATATAGTGAAAGAAAGTGAAACTTTGGTGAATATTTGAAAGATAAAAATGAATTTAATTGTGTATATTAAATTCATTGTTTATAAACTTTCAAATTTGATTGAAACTTCAAATTAAGATGATGTTTCATGTACAAATTTCACGCGTATGAAAGTTAAATTTGTAGTTTCTTCAATTTGAATGAGTTATGTTTGATTTTGATCATGTAACAACTCAATTGAGTTAAGTTTGACAAATGTTTCAATTTTGTATTTATTTAATTTTATTTTGTATTTTGGAGAGTTACTAAGTTGCTAGCCTATAAATAACAATTTGTTTCTTCATTTGTGACATCACATTTCAAATTGAAAAGTTCTCTCATTTCTTTCTTTCTTTCTTTTAATCTTGTATTGAGTTGAGAGCAAGTATCCAAGAGTTCTGCTAGATCTGAGTAGTTTAAGGTTGAAGTTCTACCGAAATTAGTTGTTATATCCTGCTGAGATGATCGTTCTAATCTTCTTGCAATCCTTGCAAAGCGAATAATTGCCTTTAGAACAACGCTTATCAGAAGCGTACCTCGACTTCGTTTTGAGTCTCCAAAAGTTTTAAGGTTCTTTCAAGTCTTTGATTATTTCCATATCTAAGCCTTGTTACATCTCTTACTTATGTTTGTGTTTGAAGAATTAATGACGGGTAGAAATGCACGTCATTATAGGCCTTTTTATTTAGAATTATGAGGGCTGTTAAGTAGAAAATGCGACGATTATACTTAGAATTCATGAGAAAACGAGCTTGCGTAGATCAACATTAAGAATCTAGGCTAACCCAGTTTTATGTATTATTATGCATTCAATTGTCAAGCTTTGTAGCTAATGCAGGAAGTGGTCGCATATGCGGAAGCCAGGCTATCACAAAGATGACCACATGTGGGGAATCTCTCCATTGCAAAGGCAAACGGTACGTTCGACACATGGATGTTGCAGCCATCAACTGCCTGCATCCATTGCATAAAAGTTGCGGCTGTCAAGCGAATGTGGTCATCCAGAGAGATTACGGCTACAGAATAATAACCATAATAGAGGGATGACCGCAAGGGTGGTGGAATGCATTGATACTCCAAAAACCAAGCATGAACGCATACCTTGAGAGTATCAAAAGATGATGTTGACATTTCACCTACCACGCCATTAGCAGTAGAGATTCAGAAAAGGACCACCGCGCCGCGAGTGTCAGATTTAGAGCAGGTCCATAAATGCTGTCGACGATCAAGCTCTATAAATAGAAGCCATAGAGCAGAATTTCAAATCATCCAAGTTTCTACCTTCGGGTGGATCCTTGTGATCCAGACCAAAGCATGAGAAGATAGTCTTGAGAGTTCTTCATCCCTTTAATCATTCCGAGTGACGATTGGAGCCTTCGCCAGAGTTAGAGCCCGAGAGAGTCTACTCCACCGCCCATCCATGGCACCACCGGCAACCTTGACACACATCTGCTGGAAGCTGGAGTTAGAGCCCGAGAAAGTCTAATCCACCGCCCATCCGTGGCACCACCGGTAGCCTTGACACATATCTGCTGGAAGCAAGACATTTCTTCAAGCTGGCCCTCCATTTCTCTTATTTCCTTGTATTGTATTACATTATGCTTTAAGAGATTAATACATTTTTGTGATCAATGCATTTCTATATTTTAACTTGATTCCATCTTCATCTTCATTTACTTCACATCCTTTACTTTCATTGCATCACTGAGCAAGATTGCTAGAGTATTGCATACTTAATCATGCAGCATAGGGATATGAAGCATGTAGCAAACCACCAGGAGGTGTGCGTTGCGCGAGTGTTGTGAGAAAACCTTATTTTCTTAGTGTGAAGCTGTAGCAACGCTTGTCTATTAGCGGACGCAATGCTTGTTTATGAGTAGAATCAGCAACAACTAACTGCCCGGGAGGGTAAGTGGTTGGTCGCATTAAGCAATGTAAGCAAGTGTTCACTAGAGATGGGAATAATCTTACGTCAGCCAAGTTTATGCGATTACCTTGTCTTATGAGTGTATCATTCATTATTTGGGCATACTTGGGAGAGTAGTCTAAAAACCAAATCTAAGACTCGAGAGAGTGGATTGGATTGCATAAGCAAGAATGGGGAACTTAGAAATAAGCTCTGTTTGCTACTACACAGCGTATGCACCCATTAAGTAGGATACGGTTATATGCGGTCATCTTGCTTATGTGTGAGAGCACGTGAGTGGGAATGTAGAGGCTTAGAAATAGGCTTCTCGACACTATCGCATATACATCGCATACGTCTACGTCAAGTGTGTATAGCTTGATCGCATAGCTTGCGTTGGTTGGGGTTACCCTTGCGGTCAAGCTTAGTTTGTAGTGAAGACATCATCACCTTTTCATCTATTTTTCCATGCATTTTACTATACATTAACAGTTGTCGTGTCTCTACCTCTCAGTCATACTTTCACCGCTTAATCTATTAGTTAGGAGTAGGAGTAGTGCATAGCTCATAACCCCCAATATTCTTTTATTCTTCGCTGCAAACACATTATCGCATAGCATTTAGCTACAAGTCCCTGAGTTTGACCTCGGATCACCCGAGAAACTTGCGATCTCGTTATACTTGGCGAGAGCGCAAGAAAACTTGTGATAGGAATGCATGATCATTGCATAAGAGATTAATGCATACTTTCCATTTCAATGCATGACCACCGATGCATGAGAACAAACACATAGCCTAAGATATGCATTACACATATGTGTTCACCAAAATTTTTCATCATCAAGAATATGAAAAATTGCAATTGATTGCAATTTAAGAATAGTGTTTTTCAACCATGTCTTCTACTTTTGAGACTTTGCAAATATATCCATTTCAATTTCTCTCCCTCTCTCTAAAATCCTCATGCAGAGACCCGTCTCTCTCTCACTGTCACATTCCAATATTGTCACTCTCTCTCGAAAGTTGATCATTGTCTACCTTTGCTGTACTGTTGCTTATTCATCGATCATAAAAAACGTTGCTGTCGATCACCGGTTGTCGTTGCTAGTAAGCTTTCTCTGTGAGTTTCTCTTTCTCTCATCTCTCTCTCTCTCTCTCCTCTCCTATCTGTGCGGCAACCCTCTCTTTTTCAACTTAATGTGATACATAAAGAAACCCTAATTAAATGAAGACCCATTAATTTACAAAATTGACACAAGCCTTTATTTACTTAAATGCCCTTAAATTCAAAGCACATAAACAACTAATCATTTTCAACCTATATCAATAGTGTATCAAGTGTATCAAGTATCTATTAGTAGTGTAGTATCAAGTTTATATCAGCAATGTATCAAATATATATTAGTTGTGTATCAAGTGTATCGAGAGTATCAAGTGTATCAAGAGTGTATCATTAGTAGGAAAGTAAAATGTAGGCTAAACTTATTTTTTGCCCTTTACAAAAGTAATAAGTCTAGATTACGGACCTAATTTTTTAAACTTATTTTGTCAAATATGCAAAAGGCCCTTTGAATACTATAAATTGAGTGTACTATTCCTAAATGATGTGTAATATTCCGTTTATATATATCATTTCCCCCAACAATTTCATCATCCACATCATGTCTTCAAACTGTGGTCAACTTTCCCTCTTATTCTCGAAGGCATTTTCGGTCTTCTTCCCTTCTAGTTGTTGAAGCTACCTTTAACCAAAATCGAAGAAGTCTTCCGTTCTTCGGTTCACTATGATTTTCATAACCGAGCGGGTTCAATTCGGTTAACGGTTTTGACGAAAACCGAGCTATAAACACTCCAAAAGATAAACAATTGAACTAAAGCAGCTGAACTAAACTGAGTTGATTGAATCGGTTTGGCCGAACCGCAGCTGAATCGATTTAACCCAAATGATCAGAATCCCTTATTTCACGGTAAATCCCAACGGCAGTCGACTATGGCTGCACTGGACGGATAGCGGAGGATCTGAGGTCTATCTGAGTATCGGTACAATACGAGCGGCGGTTAAAGATCTGGGCTCACGAGCGGCGGAGCTGTAGCAGATGTCAGTTGTTCACGACGGAGAAAAAAAGGTTAAGAAAAATATATTTTCTTCTAGGGTTCTGATACCATGTCAATTCTGGTATTTTATTGATTCATTTAGATATCTTACAATGAGGAATACCTAGAATATATATATATATATATAGACATAACAAAGGAACAGAAAAGCCTCTCTTTGATCGATTTGGCGTATTTTCTGTACAGAAAGGCTACATTGGATATGTCTTTCTGGTTCACCAAGCTGTAATTAAACTGGTTTCCTGTTAAACAAAGTTCCATTAGTAGCAAGTAATCGTTATTGGAAGGCTTATGTTTATGTAAAAGCCTTATTTTGTTGTCCATTCTATGCATTGTTCTAATAGTTTTTCTTTCCTTCTGAGTAACTATGTGGTTACCTCAGCCATCGGTAAAAGGATTTATCAAAATATTTCCTCTAAATGCCTGCATTCCTTCCACCAATACAAACAAGAGAAACCCATCAAACAATTCAATAGAAAGTCAAGGAAGGGAACTAAGGTAGTTAAGAAGGAAGAAGTAGATTTAAGGCGTTATACTAGAGATACAGTGAGGAACATATACAATATTCTGAGACAATGCTCATGGGGTTCTGCTCAAGAACACCTAGAGATGCTCCCTATAAGATGGGATTCTTATCTCATCAACCAGGTTCTGAAAACACATCCACCATTGGAGAAGACATGGTTATTCTTCAATTGGGCCTCTAGGCTGCAAATGTTCAAGCATGATCAGTATACCTACACGACAATGTTGGATATTTTTGGAGAAGCTGGGAGAATTTCATCCATGAATTATGTATTTCAACAAATGAAGGAGAAGAGGATAAAGATAGATGCAGTTACATATACTTCATTAATGCACTGGCGTTCAAATTCGGGAGATGTCGAGGGAGCTATAAAGGTTTGGAAGGAAATGAAAGCTAATGGCTGCTATCCAACTGTAGTTTCTTATACTGCTTATATAAAGATTTTGTTGGACAGTGACCAAATTAAGGAGGCTACTGATACTTATAAGGAGATGCTACAATCTGGGCTACCTCCAAATTGCTGTACTTACACCATCTTAATGGAATATCTTATTGGAGAGGGTAGGTTTCTCTACTCTTGCTTGTTATTGAGCTTCAAATTTTCCTGCTCATCAAATTTCTATTTGTTGCCATTTTCTATTTTGTAAGGTTAACAGTTGTTTCTCCACTGTACTTTCAGGTAAATGCAAAGAAGCCCTTGATATTTTTTGCAAAATGCAAGATGCTGGAGTATATCCTGATAAAGCGGCTTGCAATATATTGATTCAGAAATGCTGTAAATCAGGAGAGACACTTGTAATGACACAAATCCTTGAGTACATGAAAGACAAACGCCTTGTGCTTCGATACCCTGTGTTTGTTGAAGCACATGAAACTTTAAAAAGTTGTTCTGTAAGTTATACCCTTCTCAGGCAAGTTAATCCTCATATAGAAATTGAATCAGTCAGTAAGGGTGAGGTTGTGAATGTTAGTACAAGATCTAATATTGTTCCTCCCAATGTAGATCATGAGCTTTTGGCAATTCTGTTGAAAGAAAATAAACTTACTGCTATTGACTACATGCTCACTGGGATTGTAGACAGGAACATACAGTTGGATTCTTCAATTATTTTATCCATCTTTGAGGTGAATTGCAAAAGTAATCGACCCAATGGTGCTCTGCTGGCTTTCAATTACTGTTTAAAAGATGGTGTTAACATTGAGAGAAAGTTGTATCTTGACTTGATCGGGATTCTGATACGATCGAGTATATACCCAAAGTTGTTGGAAATTGTTCAGAAAATGTATACGCAGGGGCATTGCCTGGGACTCTATCATGCCACACTTATACTTTATAGGCTTGGCAAAGCTGGAAAACCTCAATATGCAAGGAAAGTTTTTAATGTGTTGCCTGAAGAATTGAAGTGCACTGCAACTTACACTGCTCTGGTTGATGCTTATTTCTCTGCTGGAAGTTCTGGTAAAGGGCTTAAAATTTACGAAACAATGCGAAAGAAAGGATTTGCACCATCTTTAGGCACATATAATGTGCTGTTAGCTGGTCTTGCGAAGTGCGGTAGGATTGATGAATTACATATCTATAGAAAGGAGAGGAAGAGTTTTGAGATTAGTCATCATTCTCATCTCTATACAATATTGGAGGAAGAAAGGATTTGTGATCTTCTTTATGGAGAATTGGTATGTTGAGGAGAATTAGGGGAAGAAAGGGTTTGTGAACTATGCACTCACGACGCAGAATGGACTGGCGAGGCTATAAAATTCAATGTTTTCAATCTCAGCATCTCCAACAGGGCGTGACACAGTTTTATTATTGTCTTGTCACACTTGAGTCATGTCAGGAAGCAACGTGCTATGCTTCTGTATGCTGTCGTGACTTGGTCATCAGTTGATGTTGACAAAGTTATTCATAAGTTGATGCACCAGATCCGACGAGGTTCTGTTACAGCTAGCTTTGGACATTCGTAAATTGATCACTGCCTTCTGTTGGAATGTCAGCATGGTGTGATACCCAGATGAGGAGTCTTCAGAATTGGAAACTTGGGGCTTCTCCAACTGCTAGTCGTGATGAGGACGCTCTGAAGGATGCAATTTCTGTACCAGGCCAGATGAACGCTCAACTGTCCTGTCCCATCCTATGCGGAACTATTTACTGTCTCATCTTCGCTACGAGCATATGACAGCCTAACTGAGTGAGGCACCATGTTGAGGTAGAAGCAGCCAGGGTGCCACAACACGTCCTGGCATTGGCATTCCCACACATTCCTGCACCATCACTTTTGCCCTTCCCCTCGATAGTCGACTTACACCCTATTTTGATGGCGATGGCAATGATGATTCAAAAAGTCTTCCTCTGGCAAAACCTTTCCCTGTTCTTTTATTTATTCTGTCTAGTCTGTATTAATTTCCTGTTTATGGGTGTATGTTTTTGGCCTCTATTTTGTTGGTGACGATTTGGATTGCCTTTATATATTGGATGGTATTCTATTTTATTTTTTAAAAAATTATTTATTTATCTATTTATTTGTGGTAACTAAGACAACTCTTGATTTTAGTATGTTACCGAGTACTGAAAAGGATTACTTTACATTATCTTGAAAACTTATGAACTCATTCTTTGACCCATGAGTGGTTGAAGTTTTCTTATTATTATTGTTTTCATTCCCTGCACTAATCAGACGACGAAGTTTAGTCTATTTTAGTTTTGAAGGCCTAGAAATTGATTATATGATCCGAGGCTTGTCTTGTTTCCAAAATGCTTTAGGAACTAGTTTGATGCTTGAAAAAATGATAGTTAGTAATGCAACACTTAGCAGAAGTTTCATGTTTATTTGTTAATTTTATGTTTCTGATAAAAGAGCACCATGAATGAAAAATTATAAAGACTAAATTATTACTTAATAAAATCTCTTCAAAATTAAGTATATTTTAACTTTATTATGTCATGATTCAAACTAAATTGCACCGAAGATGAGGTCACGGAGTAATCTAGAATCCAAGATGAGCAAAAGAAGGCTGCAAAATCGACAAAATTGCGTTAGTATCATGTCTAAAGGTGTGTCCCATTTGTGCCAACAAAGGTGTTGAAGATTAAAAGTAAGGTGAATATCAATTTCCTCGGATAAAAATGGTTGAGGGGTAATATCTCACTCTTGGATTAACAAGAACATCAGTTGTTCTATGTAGTTTTGAAGAGTGAGTTAAATTTGGAGGTTATTTATGTGATTGAGGTTTGATTTGGAGCTATAATGTGATTTTGAGCCTATCTATGTGATTATATTGTGATGTTAAATTTATCGTGAGTTCATAGTTTCATTTGATACTTATTCGTATGTTTAAAATGTGATTGTGATTGTTTCAAATGTAAAGGTAGTGAAAGTATACTAAGAGAGATGGTGAACATTAAGAAGATATATATACTCTTATAAATATTGCTATTATTTTTGACATTGCATTTTAAAATGAATGTTTTTTTTTTTTATTTGGTCTTGCACAAAGCCATTGAAGTGAGAGAACCATTATGGAAGTTATTTATTTATGTGTTCTTTTTGTTGGGATGGTCTTGTACAAATCCATTGAAGCATGACTTGGATTTAGTTTCTTTGTAAATAACTTAAATAAAGTTCAGTTATTAATTTTCTTGTATATAGTTTCTCTATGTAAACGTGATCGACTTTATTGTTGTATATGAAATATCATATTTATGTTTGTACATTTTTTTGGTCAAAATTGGCCAAAATATGGTGTAATAACATGTATGAAACAAATAATTATCCATCATTATAAGTATTTCTTTGATGTTTTACAAATGTCATGAAGTATAATTATTTAATAGTAGAATATAGTCATCAACCAAATTTTGATGACTATAAATAAGTGTTAATATATATAATTCAATGATGTCCAAAATGTGTGATGCTCAATAATACCTATGGCATCGAAGGATTTGGTCTCCATAAAATAAACCTATATATAGGGATCTTAGGTTGCAAACACAATTATGTTATAACGGATGGAAAAAAAAAACTTTTAAGCTTTCTTCTTCGAACAAGACACCAACTCATCTCTAATAACGTTGTGAATGCTTAGTTTATATCCCTTGTATATGATGTATAGAACCATGACTTGTTGCTAAGAGAAATTGTATAATGTGGGGTGGGAATCAAAATCTAACCACATGACGAGCTCACCTTTCAAATCACTTATAGCAATTTTTTTATCTTAACATGGAGTTATGATACCAACTATGTTATCTATCTTGATATAAATCAAGCTAGTTCTTAGTTATATAGTGTTTAAATCTGCTGTAATGCAGGAAATTGAGCTTTAGAGGTCGATAAGATGGTTTAGGTCTAATTTAAATAAAAAATAAATATAGCATTATTTAAAGGTAATTTGGAGCAATCTAGCTCAAAAGGGTGAAAAATTATGAAAATGTTATGAGGAGTAGCATTGCAGTGCCAGGTGTTGTGTTATTTCACTTTTTTTTTTTTTTTTTTTTTAGTGAAGCCCAATAAAGGTTCATTTGTGCATTAGGTTATTTTGAAATAACCATTAGCAGCCGGCTAAAAAATTTATACATGCAGACCAAGGAGTGATTTTGACGGCGGTGAAGAAAAATTAAGAGAAAATCCTTCCGAACTGCAATGTTTTTCAGCCATTTGTGGCAAACATTTAGAACTTCCTTATCGAACTCAATGGAGTACTAAGTATGAACTTAGTTATAAGCAGCGTATTGAACGAGGAGATGAGAAAAAAGTCACACGGCTCTTCTTCACAGTCAGATGCCCTCGTCACTGAAATAAGGGGGAGGAGTAAGAGTAAAGGTTCGAAGGATAAAGAAGAAGCAAAAGTAAGAGTAGCCAGTTTATAAATGTTGAGTGTCATTATTGTCATGTGAAAGGGCATATAAAGAACCATTGTCGAAAATTTAAAAGGGACAATAAAAATGATAAAGGCAAGGAAGAGAAGAATGATGATGATAGTGATGCAGACACAATTACTTTAGCCACCAAAGATTTTTACATCTTATTCGATGATGATGTTATAAATCTTGCTACACAATAGAGCAGTTGGGTGATTGACAGTGGTGTCTCAATTTGTGTTACATCAAAGAAAGATTTCTTTGCATCCATTACACCTGGTGATTTCAGCAGTATTAGGATGGGTAATGATGGATCAGCAAAAGTAGTTGGCATCGAAAATGTACATTTAGAGAACAAGAATGGTTCTAAGCTGATTTTGAAGAATGTGAAGCACATTCCTGATATTCGTATGAATTTGATTTCTACAGATAAGCTTGATGATGAAGGTTTTTACAATACCTTCTATGATGGTAAATGGAAGCTTACTAAAAACTCTAGGGTGGTAGTTAAGGGAGAGAAATATTCCTATTATATGGAGGCTAAGATCACTAATTGAATAAAAATACAGTGAACGACAAAGCGAGTGTTGAGTTTTGGCATAAAAAATTGTGTCACATGAGTGAGAAGGGTTTGGAGATTTTAGCCCTGAAAAATCATCTTCTTGATATAAAGAGTGCACCCCTAAAAAGGTGTCTTCATTGTTTGGCAGGAAAGCAAGCTAAAGTTACTTTTAAGTCATCTCTCAACATTCAAGGAAACCAAATGTATTAGACTTGGTACATTTTGATGTGAGTGGTCCTATGTAAATAAAAACACTTGGAGGTGTGTCATATTTTATGATGTTTATTGATGATCATTCAAAGAAAACAGGGGTCTATACTTTGAAGACTAAAGATCAGGTGTTATAGGTCTTTAAACAATTTCATGTCCTTGTTGAGAGAGAAACTGGTAAAAAGTTGAAGTGTATTAGGACAGATAATAGAGGTGAGTATTGTGGACCTTTTGATGAATATTGCATAAATCATGGTATTTGACATCAAAAGACACCTCCTAAAACTCCTTAGTTAAATAGGATAGCTGAGAGAATGAAAAAAACACTAGTTGAGAGAATGAGATGTTTACTTTCAGAGTCACAGTTATCGCAATCATTCTAGGGTGAAGCATTGAATACAGTTGTACATATTTTGAATCTCATGCTATGTGTTACTTTGGGATCAGAAATTCTGAACAAAATATGGTCAAATAAGGATATATCTTATGATTACTTGCGTGTTTTTTTATTGTAAAGCTTTTGTTCATGTTCCTAAAGATGAGAGATCGAAACTTGATGGAAAGATTAGACCACGTGTGTTTCTTAGCTATGGGCAAGATGAGTTTGGTTATAAACTATAGGATCCAGTATAGAAAAAGCTTATTAGAAGTCGAGATGTCGTGTTTGTAGAAGACCAAACAATATTAGACATTGAGAAGACAAAAAAAAAAAAACAAAGTACGAGCACAATGATAATCTGATTGATTTGAGTTCAATTTCTTTAACACAACCTTCTACATAGATAGAAAATGAGGTTTAGAATGATCATTCAAGAGATCTATCAGACATTGACGTCCGTCAACAAGATATTCAGCTAATGAATATTTATTATTGACTTATGGGAAAGAGCCTAAGAGTTATAAAGAGGCCATAGAAGATGAGCACGAAAGAGAGTGGATTGATGCCATGAAAGATGAGATGAAGTCTTTACATGACAACCACACTTTTGAGCTTGTGAAATTGCCTAAAGGAAAAATCGTATTGAAAAATAAGTAGGTTTATAGAGTGAAAAAGAAAGAACATACCTCAAAGCCATCGAGATTGGATGTCAAGGGGTTCAATAAGAAGAAAGGTGTCGACGTTGATGAAATTTTTACTCCAGTTGTCAAGATGTCTTCTATACATGTAGTTTTGGGTTTGACAGCTAGTCTTGACTTAGTGGTTCAGCAAATGGATGTTAAGACTACATTTCTCCATAGGGATTTAGATAAAGAAATCTATATGGAATAACCAGAGGGTTTGAGCAGAAAGCCAAAGAGCATCTATTGTGTAAATTGAAGAAAAATCTTTATGGGTTGAAACAGGCATTGAGGCAATGGTACAAGAAGTTTGAGTAAGTTATGGGGGAGTAAGACTACATAAAGACTACTTCTAATCAATGCGTTTTTTTTTTTTCAAAAAATTTATGATAATGATTTTATTATATTATTGGTCTATGTTGATGACATTTTGATTGTTGGCAAGAATGTTTTGAGAATTGACAGGTTCAAGAAACAATTGAGTAAATCCTTTGTCATAAAGGATTTGGGGCCATCAAAGAAAATTCTTGGAATTCGAATATTTCGAGACATAGCATCCAAGAAGTTATATATGTCATAGGAGGAATACTTGGAGAAGGTGCTTGAGCGTTTCAATATGAGTAAAGTGAAACCAGCCAATTCTTCTTTATCTAGTCACTTCAAACTGAGTAGCAAACAGTGTCCTTCTACAGATAAAGAGAAAAAAGATATGTGCAAGATCTCTTATGCTTTAGTAGTTGGGAGCTTGATGTATGCCATGGTATGTATTAGACCTGATATTACTCATGTTGTTGGTGTTGTTAGCCAGTTTTTTTCCAATCCAGAAAAATAACATTGGGAGGTAGTCAAGTGCATCATGAGATATTTCAAAGGTACTTCTAGTTTGAAACTCACATTTGGAGGTGGAAAACCAGTACTTGATGAGTACAATGATTCAAATATGACAATAAATCTAGACAATAGAAAGCCTACTTCTAGTTACTTGATGACATTTACAGGTGGTGCACTGTCTTGGTAGTCAAGGTTGCAGAAGTGTGTTGCACTTTCTACAACTGAAGCAAAGTATATTGCAGAAGCAGAGGCTTGCAAAGAGATATTGTGGATGAAGTGCTTTATACATGAGCTTGGCCTCAAGCAACAAAGATATGTGATATACTATTATAATCATAGTGATATCATCTTGGTAAGAATGCTACATTTCATTCCAGAGCGAAGCATATACATGTGAAGTATCATTTAAGAAAGATGCTTTGAATGATGAGTTGTTTGAGTTAGAGAAGATACATACTTATCATAATAGATCCGATATGTTGATAAAGAATCTACCAAGAGAGAAGCTTGAGTCTTGTCGTTCTACTGCAGGAATGACAAGTTCCTCCACAAATTGAATAGGGGGAGATTTTTTGGGTTATTTCATTTTTTTTAGTGAAGCCCAATAAAGGCCCACTTGGGCATTAGGTTATTTGGAAATAACCATTAGCGGTCGGCTAAAAAGTTTACATATGCAGACTGAGGAGTGATTTTGACGGCACTGAAAGAAAATTAAGAGATAATTCTTCTTTTGACTAATAATGTTTTTCAACCATTTGGGGATTGATACATTGTCCGATCGAGCTGAAATTTTGACAGCATATTCTTGACACAAGAATCTTCAATCTGGACAGTGAAGATTTCGTTTGGAGCTACTTACAATTAGATACAGTGGGTAATTTCTTGCCAAAACCAAGTGAAACCCTTCTAATTGTTTTTTCTTTACTGTTGCCATTTGTTACCGAGACTATTAATATTGAGATATTTATTGTGTATGCCTCTAGTTGTAACTAAGGAGAACTTGTTTGTACCCATTATCGATTATAGTGGAGATTTTAACTTCAATCCATGGTTTTTCTACATAAAAATTTCTTGTGTCCTTAGTTGATTATTATTGTCTTTGCTAGTTGATTAGTATTCTATTAAATTCACATAAGAATGGGATAATTGATCCGAAAAATATAGTGTTTAACCGAACACTAGGCAGTGTCGAGGCACAACGCTGCAAGGTAGAAGTTTAGTGCACTACGCTGCCCTACAAAGTTGTGACACTATGGAGAGGATTTGGAGGACTAATGCTGCTCTATGTTGTGGCGCACTAGGGGTTTTCGGGACAACTTTGCAACACAACCTCAATGTCGTTACACTCTGGCAATTTTCTGTAAAAGCTCTTTCAATTCTAGGGTTGAGAGAGGGGCTCCATCCCAAGCCTTTTAGCCTCTCTTCAATATTTTTCTTGTTTTCTTTCATTTTCTTAACTTGGAAAGGTTGGATCTTTAATTTTAATGTTTCTTTGTTATGACGAGCTTGGTGACAATGTCCCCAATTTAGATGAGTTTTATTCTAGTTTAGGGATTTTGGATGAATCCATAGTAATTTTTTGAGGGATTTTTGAGCATTAATGATATATTTCTCTTCCAAGCATCTTTAATCTTTGTTTTTAATCCCTTAGCATGCATGGATGATGAGGATTGACAATTTGATTGTTAATGCATGATGAATTGCTAGAAATTGATACATAATTCGTAATTGTTAGGCTTTGAATTGGCTAATTAAGGAGCAAGAATTGATTTATGGGTGTGTGTCTTTCACGACGTTTTCTAGGACACGTAGTTGGTTTATTCAATTTAGGATTAAAGAAGAAATCGGTTAACTAATTTTGTATTAACTATTAATTAACTAGCACGATTTCTCCTTAGATCTTAATGCAAATATTTGATTAGCTTGACATGTGTTTCATTTTTAGTTCGTTAGCACTTAATTTAATTATAGCACTTTCGCCTTAAGTAGACCATGTGCTTGTGAATGATTATCGGAGTATATCTTGTAATCAATGTTATATATAATTGGGGTATTCTACTTTCCTAAGCTAGAGCGTTTAGTTGATAATACTATTTTTAAAATGAAAAAAAAAAAAAAAAAAAAAAAAAAAAAAAAAAAAAAAAACCCATTGTTGCTTCTAATAAGTTGTCAGTTATTTAAAGAAGGGTTTTATGGACACAAGTTAGGCTGTAAGATCAGAAACTTTTCTGCCTAACTAATGCTTCACCTAAATAGAAAGGATAATGGAAAATAATTAAACCTAACATAATCAAGTTTTTATCTTTTTTCTATTTTATCCTCCATCTTTATGAGAATTAGTATATTATTGAACAAAGCTCATTTTAACATTAAGAAAAAAAATATATATATATTACAAGTTAACCCATTAGCTATTTTGACCCACCACACATAATAGTAGACCTATGCACATCAATGGTGGATATGAAGAACTATTCAATAACACTCCATGTGCTACACTCATTTGATATGATATAATTACTTGAGGGTCAGTTGTTGGATTACTAGAGTTCTCACATGCCTTAACATTAAGTTTTGCCTTGTGAAATAACTTTGAAAACTGACAAACCAGTGTATGATAAATAACATAAGATAAGAAATACTAAAAAAGTGTCGAATGGATCCACAGATTACATATTAGAATAAGGATGAGAATGGACAAGGGATATACAAGCAGATTGTTTCATCTGTTTATTCATCTATTTATTTATCGATTAATTAATCTATTAAATTTTAATTACAAATGCTTAGATAAATTATATTTAATTTTAGGTTTATGATTTTGGTAAGAACATAGGACAAGAAACACTTAATGACGTGTTATGTGTTAGTAATCAAAAGGTAGTCTATTGTTCAAATTTTCTATCCTACTCAAAATTTAAAAATAATTAAAAAAAAAAAAAGAATGAGAGAAGCATCTTGCCAAATCAAGCATACAACTTAATTGGCATACGAGTGTATTCAAAACCATGAGCGAATCCTTCTATATACTAAAAAAATAATAAAAAAGAAGAAGAAAGAAGCATCTTAATGCAAATATAATCCCTGGCAAGAAAAGGGGGAAAACATTAGAAAAATGTAACAAACTTTTCTAAGCTATGGAATTGATGGATGAATTAGGCGTTTGCACAAAAGTTTAATTGTTAACAACTAAAAATACTAGAGGTAAGTCAAGGAGCTTACTCAATCTTTTAATTGATCCAAGTTTAAGATATTAGAAGCAAGGTAAACAAACTTCTCGCCCTTGGTTGTCCCAAGGACGAGGGATGAGAGTCCCTGTGTAAAATGTATTTTTCATCATCATCTCCAAGTCTCATTCGAAGTAAACATTTCAATGATTGGTCTTGTGGGAAGCTTTGTCATTTCTATACAAATTTAGGTATTGTTGATGTCAAAATCTGGATAGGATAAAATAAAGTTGACCTTCATGTGACAACAACATTAGAAGACCTACAAAATGAAGAAAAATGACTTCAACGTTATAATCAACAGAGAACTGTAAAAAAATTAAAAAAAAAATCAAAAGTTTAAAGATTAAATGAAGTTACCTCATATAGAGTTATAATAATGTATTTAAAGAAAGAATGACTTCGAGTTTACCTTTTTCTCTTAAGATTAAGATGAAATACATTTTTTCTTATCATATACACAAATTAAGATTAGATCTGATTGATTCAATGATTATTTAGTCTGTAGGCTGATATTCGTCCGAATCCAACTATAAAATCTTAATTTATTTCTTATAAGGTGAATGTTGGGTCCTTATGATGTAGATTCAATGATTCATCTTAAATGAATGATTGAACAAATTGCCATTGGAAGTCTATATCAATACCATAATTGGTCTAGATTATTGAACAACTTTATCTTGGAAGGAATTTGTAATCTTATGCAAGAATGGCCCCATTTAGATGATGCAAGTTATGCAATATATATATATAGCCAAGTCAAGGGGGAGGTGGATATCATATGGGATTTTGTTTTAAAACCCAATACTTCTTGAACTCAATCCAGCTCATTGCAATGGATTACTATAGAAAATATTGGCCATTTGCTTCTAAATGAAGAATTCTCATGTAGGCGAGTAGAGAAAAAGATGTTTAGGGTGTTTGGATTTATTAGGGAAAAAGTTATTTTTATTTAAACTCGTGTGATAAGAATAGATTAAAATAAATATTAAAAATGTTTCAAAAACTATTTTCACCGATTGCTCGACATTTCATTTATTTTTAAAATTAAATATTTGAAAAGTTAAATTATATTAGTTTTCTTAATAAATATTTGTTTAACAAATATATTAAAGAATCAACAAATTATCGAAGAATTATCAATGAGAAAAAGTTTGGTTCTATGAGGTAAGAAAGAGATTGTGAAGATTCGGTTTTTTCCACAACCAATTTTCTTGAAAGTCCAACTTTAATAAAAGTGTAAGATTTAGATTTACTGAATTTTTTTTAAAGATTTTGTTTACCAATATACCCATCAACCAAAAATCTCATGTGGTTAATATAACTATTTGATATAAATATTTTAAAATTTATTTCTCTTTTCAATTTTATTTTATTTTTTACCGTTTTAATTTTATTATTATTATTCTAGTACTTTTGCTATTGAATTTTTTTTTAAATTTTTCATTCTCTTTCTCCTTCTCCAATTTTCTGTATTTGAGATTTTAATTATCCTATTTTTTCAATTCTTTAATTACCATTTGATTCAACCTTTCACTCTTACCCCAAAAAGAAACATAAAACAAATTTTCAAATCACAAATTTAGAAGTCTTTTGAAATTTGCAAATATAATCAAAAAAAAAAAAAAACACATGAAATATCCTTAATTGTGTATCAATACGTATGTCAATAATATATCTAATATATTTTTAATGCATATCAGTTCATTGATATATCAACTAATACATCAGTTATATAATATATTAATGAGTTGATATACTAAATTTATCTGTCAACACCTACTCATGCATTTATTTTTATTTGTGGCCTTAATTTGTATTTGTATTCATTTGTTTTAGAATATTGCTTTTTTAGTACAATATCTTCAATATATAATAGTTCATTTATCATATTGGTAATCAATTTTGAATAAATGAAGATAAACTATTAATACACCAAATCTACACTTGAAACTGAATTAAATGAAGGTAAACTATTAATACAGCAAATCTACACTTGAAACTGAATTTTGAACCGTGTTAATATAATAAGTGAAATTTTAAGGATGATCAGTCCCACCAAGACAGATGTCACACAAGACGTCCTAACAAAGTTAGAGACAACAATAGAGAAATAAATAGTAAATCATAAATGAACACACAAAGATTAGTACCCCAGTTCGGTGATAAATCACGTACGTTTGGAGGCAGTGTACCTGGAAAAGATTATTCACTAATATGTAAAAGTCAAGTATTTTCAACGTTGTACTTATCTATAAATAATGACGATTATAGGGACACACGTAGAGCCTAATTTATTAATCACCTAGGCTCTCCGTAGATGTGAGACTCCTCCTCACTCGAACTTAGGTCCTCTTAAATATGTGAATATTAGTGATGAAACATTTAGGCTCCCCCTAAGTGTGTGAGACTCTCTCTCACTATAAAGATATCTATCCTCCTTCTTGTGAACTCCTCTTCACTTGAAGAATTTAGGCACCCTTAAGTTTGAGAAATCTTTCCCTATGAATGATACCTTAGGATTCCCCTAAGGTTAAAAATCCCTTCTCTATCAATTTTGCCTTAGACTTCTCCTAAGACCAAATAAAGCTTCACAAGATTGAAACGTTCACAGCAAGAACAACATAAAGAATACGCCGCCACAAGCTAAGATTAATTCTTTCTTCTTTGACCATATAGAAAGTAGTTTATCAATACTCAATAAAAGATCTCACACAATAATACATGTGGCAACCTTAGCAAAGATACTTCTTGGACTTAAATAGCACAACAACAAAAATAGAAAATATCCTCAAACAAATTCAACAAATTATCAAAAAGGAAAGCAAGATAAATAAAATACAGAATAATTCAAATAAAGAGAGAAATATTCTACCAAGTCAACATTCTTTATAACAACTCTGATACAAGTTCCCATTAAGATATA
>NW_028325441.1:0-19423 GCF_027475165.1 Benincasa hispida
TAATTTGGATAGCTGTGCATATAAACCAAATTGAGATGTTGGAAGAAGCAAACGTTTTCCAATTTGAATTAGCAGGAAGAAAATGAAATATGTTCTATGGTTGCATGTACTGATGCAACTGATGAATTTGCTCTCCTTTTGTATTGTATTAATTGAATTGAATTTTCATGTAACGTGCGATTCTACCGATAAACCTTTTTATTCCAGGTCGTATTTGTATACCCATCGACCCTGAACACTAATGAGTTTGATCCTACCACCGTGCCAACTATTGCCTAAGTAAAACAACAAGAAATAAAAGCAAATAGCATAAATATTATACTTTTTCCTACTGATTTTCAACAAGGAAAATGTTTAATTTTCATACATAATATATAGAAATTCTTCCATTTTGGCTTATGAGCAATAATTTGAATTATAATGATGGATTGTAGCTCCTAGAAGAACTTAATGCAGCAGACATAGAAGTACATAATGAGACTGGTACATGATATTCAATCTTTGCTATAGATTCGTGAGACTCCCGATTTATTTGCTAGGGTAGTTGCGTTAGGATAACTGAATATTGTGATTAACCAATGTCGTTATAATCTTTTGCTTTATGACAGACTGGGATAGGATAACTGAACACAGATTCTGATATTTGTTTGGATTGATGGAATTTTGAACTTTGCTGGGTTTTTGTTTTTTGGCTTTTTATTTCATTGATAGGAATTGAGTCCATGAATCTAGAGGTATAAGATCGAATGCGCATGTGACAATTTTTGAGAATTTGAAGTCAAGTGAGTAATCGGATCTGAGTTTTTGTAAATCATTATTGTTTATGTTGTTTGTTTTGTTGAGAGAAAATTGTTGTTTGAATATTGTTGGAAGTGCATTTCTTTTTATAGGTGTTAAAGTAAAAAAAAAAAAAAAAAAAAAAAAAAAAAAAATTGTATTGTTATGGTAGTGTTGTCATGTTGTCGAAATTTTTCTAAAATATAAGAGTTATAAAGTTAGTTATAGGTTAAAATATGGTAATGTTCCTTAGTTTAGTATTGAAATTTGGGATCATTACAATGACTATTGTGCAACTGTGGTAGTTGTTTATGGGTTGAGTTCATTTCCTTCATTATTTATAAATTGTTTATACTAACGCAAATTATATTTGTCTGTTCACTCTCATATGACATCACTCGCACGAGTATAGGGAGGTTTTGGATAGAGGGCATAATAAACTCATCCATAGAATAGAGAAAATAATAGTAAGTTTTGCATTCATTCCTTTTGGTAAGTTTGTATAAATATAGTTTCCATACTTTATGTAATTTCTTTTAGTATGATTCATTTATTTTTAAATTATTCTTGATTTTATATACTTAAGCAAACATGTCTTCTTTGCAGATTTTTTGAGATAGTAATGACATTCCAAAGTAGACAACCAGCTCTCTCAATCTTTAGTTAATTTTTTATATTTGTTGAAAGTTAAGTTGTATATACAAAAGCAATTAAGATTTTATTTTGGGATGATTTTGATACGTAAGCAGTCAACTATTGCTTTGTAAGTATAAATTTTGTTATTCTCTTTGGGAGCTAACTATTATTCGTACTTTGTGAGCAACACTTAGATTCAAATTTTTGTGTTTGTTGAGATCTTAATATATAAAAACAATTCTTGTTTGTGAATAAATTATTATAATGTCATTTTTAACTTTTTGACTGACATTAAAAATGGATTGGACAATGGCATTTAAAAAAAGGGACAATAATTGAAAAAAAAATGGATAATAATTTTGGACCTTAATATCGGTTTAAAATTGATATTAAAAGGCTTTAATATCTATTGACAACCGACATTGAAGATCGTGTTATAAAAGGTCTTTAATGTCGGTTGTATTTAATGTCGGTTTTAAACTGACATTGAAGATGGTATACAATGTCGATTTAAAACCGACATTAAAGACCTTTTATAACACGATCTTTAATGTCAATTGTCAACCAACATTAAAGTCTTTTAATGTCAGTTTTAAACCGACATTAAAGCCCATAGTTCTTGTAGTGATCGCGAGCAATCTTCATACCTAATATTTGCTTTGCAGGACCCAAATCTTTCATGTCAAATGACTTGGACAAGTATTTTGTCAAATTTTTAATCATATCTAAATCTTGTCCAACTATCAACATATTATCTATATATAAAAGAAGAATGATGAAGTTGCATGCAAGGAACTTTCTAAAATACACACAATAACCAGTTGTAGTTCATTTATAATCATTGTTTATCATAAACAAATCAAATTTCTTGTACCACTGCCTTGGTGCCTGTCTAAGCCCATAAAGACTCTTCTTCAACTTACAAACAAGTTTATCTTTCCCTTTTTCTTCAAATCCTAAAGGTTGCTCCATGTATATCTCTTCATGTAAGTCGCCATGTAAAAATGTACTTTTTACATCAAGTTGCTCTATCTCAAGATCAAGACTTGTTGCCAATCCCAATACTGTTCTGATAGATGTCATTTTGACCACGAGAGAGAAGATCTTATAAAAGTCAATGCTCTTTTTCTGGTTGCATTCCTTAACCACTAATCTGGCTTTGTACCTCACTATCTTCTCACCATCCTTCTTGTACTTGAAAACCCATCTTTTTTTAGTACTTTCTTGCCCTTTGAAGGCTTCACTAGCTCATAGGTTCCATTATTTTCTAAGAAATTTATCTTCTCTTCATTGCATTGAGCCACTGGTCTTTTTCGTCATGAGACAAAACCTCTTGATAGTCCTCTGGCTCTCCATCTTTACTAACTAAAATGAACTTTGAGCTTGGATACCTTGTTGAACGTCACGCACTCTAGTGGACTTTCAAGCCTGAGTATCCTCTACTTGGGGAATAGATTAATTGCTCCCCCTACTCATGAACTTCTTTATGAATCACTTCCTCATATGCATCTTCCTCATGAATTTCTTCATTAAATGAAGATTCATCAAGATCACCATCATTAACATGAACTGGTACATTACCATCAAGTTGTAACTCACCAACATCATCATGTACATCATTAACATTCTCATTTATCGGCCGGACAAAAGAAGAAGTAGAAGTAGAATCATTAGTAGTATCAAAACACAACTCTGAAGTCGAAGTGTACCTTGTACTAAGAAGATTTGCACCTTTCTCGTGCTCAAATAGTATATATCTTTGCTTCTCACTACCTTTTTCTTTTCTGTATCGTAGAGCCTATAACCATATTCTTCATCCCCGTACCCAACAAAAACAGATGGATTGGTCTTCGAATCAAGCTTTGCTCTCTGTTCCTTAGGCATATGCATGTATTCCTTGCTGCCAAAGACTCTGAGATGCAAATAAGTGGGATCATGTCCCTTCCATGCTTTCTCTGAAATTTCTAGACAAGAGGAATTTATGGAGATTGATTAATCAAATTCACTACACATTGCACTGTTTCACCCCAAAACATCTTAGGAAGATCAGACATTCCAAGCATACTCCTCACCTTCTCTACAATGGTTCTGTTCATCCTATCAGCAACTCCATTATGTTGTGGTGTGTCAGGTTCTGTCTTCTCATGTCTAAGGTCATGTTGTGAACAATAATACTAGAACTCATTTGCAGTATATTCACCACCATTGTCAGATTGAAGACACTTCAATTTTCTTTCGGTCTTTCTTTCTACCATGACATAAAACATCCTAAAAATCTAAAACACTTAGCTTTTTATCTTCAACATATACACCCAAGTTCTTCTAGTAGCATTATCAATAAAATGAAAATGTTTATTTCCACCAAGTGACTCCACTTCAATAGGCCTAAAAATATCATAATATGTTAACCCAATTTTTCTTGCCTTCTGATGGACTTCCAGGAAAAGAAATTCTATGTTGCTCAATTTCCAAACAATGATCACAAGGGTCAAGAGAAAATGTTTTATCAATAGGGATAAGAGACCAACAATTTAATCCTCTTATTATTTATATGTCCTAGTCGCCGATGTCACAAATTTGGAGAATCCATTTCTTCTATAGTATTCAACTCAGAAGAACATATGCTCAAGTTTGTTTTATACAAAGAGTAACATAACTCACCTCGAGCAACTATTATTGAACCCTTAGACAATTTTTACTTATCATCACAAAAGGTATGTCGAAATCCTTCTTGATCAAGGACATTTGCAGACAATAAGTTAAGGCATAAATCAGGAATATGGCATACATTCTCTAATGTAAGTGTGCACCCAACACTTGTCTTCATGCGAATATTACCTAACCCAACTATGCTAGCTGAGCTCTTGTTTCTCATCTTCACACTACCAAAATCACAAGATTAATAGTTCATGAAATACTCTCTTTTGGGAACATAATGGTATGAAGCACCTGAATCTACTACCCACTCTGTGTTTGAACTCTCTACATGATGACACTCATTAGTTGCACAAATCAAGGTGACTACATTATCACTTTGAGAAATAATTGATGCAGTATTTTTATCATCTTCCTCTTTTTATGAGTTTTGCTTCTTACTTTTTTCTTTCTTCCAACGATAGTAAAAAAATTTTATATGGTCAGGCTTGTTATACTAATGACATGTACTAGTTTCTTTGTCTCTAGACTTGGACCTCTCTTTTGAGTTACCACGGTCTTTAGGTCCCTTACTCTTATTCCCTCCACGATTCTCAACAAAAAAAAAAGCATGTGAATTATCAACTTCCATCTCTTTTCTTCTTATCTCTTCATTGAAAAAAGCTTTTTTTGATAACATCCAAGACAAAACACCTTGTGGAGTAGAATTACTAATAGTCACAACTAAGGTTTCCCAACTGTCCAGCAAAGAACTCAACAAAAACAAAATCTGCAATTCATCATCAAAGTCAGTCTTCATAGTAATCAGCTTATTAATAATATCCTAAAAGTCACTCAAATATTCAGAAATAGACTTCCCACCCTTCAATTTCAAATTAACAAGTTGTTTGATTAAAGAAGTTTTGTTATGTGTCGTCTTCCATTCATAAAGATCTTCCAATTTCTTCCACAACCCACATGGGTCGGACTCTTTAGATACATGGTTGAAAATACTAATATCAACCCATTGTCTAAAAGTCGTCGAAGTTTTTCTCTTTAACTTTTCTCAATCGTCTTCTTCTATTTTCTCTAGTTTTGCAGGTTTTGAAATTGTGTCATCTGCTTTTGTGGTTATTTCAATTGGATCAAACAAATTCTCCATCATCGACCTCTAGATGGAATAATTAGTTGAGGTCAATTTTATTATTGAACTACTTCCATCATTACTAGTAGACTCCATAACAATTATTAAATTAAAACTCGCTCTAATACCAACTGATTGGACCCAAACAATATAACAACAACCCACTATGAACTCTTCTTAAACAATCAACCAAATAATTGTTCTCCAAAACACAATAAATAAATGACAATATAATCACCAAGCAGTCAATCAACAATGGGAAGCAATAAACCACAAAATTCTGGAAGACTAAAAGTAAAGAGCACACAAGAATCATACATGGAAAACCCCCTTCGATGTGAAGAGTAAAAACCACAGGATAAGGAGTCCACCCTTGTCAACTTCTCTTATTATGATAAAATTGAGAGAAAAAAACCAAAATCAATCATACAAACCTTCATAACCCACCAATACTTTCATACATAAAAGATGAATACATGAGAGATAAAAAAGAATGAAAATCACCTAGTGTTTTAGATTATGTTCGCCAACAATTATGGATAAACCAAAGCTCTCAAAAACGATCCAACCGTTCACAATAATATCCCATGTGTCTCAAACAAGCAGACCAAATTTCAGCACGATCTAACGGTTCAAACTCTGAAAATCGACAATTTTTTGGAAGCTATCACTAAAAAACTGAACTATTGGCTTTCGATTTTCTGCATCTTTCCCACTTTCCTTTTCCTTAGCTCATCCCCATATCACATAAAAGAAAACCTAGGGCTTTCAAGATGCGCCAACCTAAAAAATTAGTTCCAATTGGACTTACAAAATATATGTTTAAAATAAAGTCTTGCTTGTGCAACAAGTGGGTTGGGCACCCACAACAAGATCATCTACGAAATCACGAATTTGAAAGATTCTCCCGAGATACTCTATCAATTCTCCTAAAACCAAGGAATTGTGGTTGGCTTATAGTTTACATACTAATCTCAACAAAAACCATAGACTTTTTATGGAAAGTACAAGTAAGAAACGGAAGCAGTCAGAATTAATAAGTACTCTAATTACATTTAATTTTAATTCTAAAAGCATGCAACATAACAATTTATCAAAGTAAAGGGTTTCAGAATTGATACCTTTGACGAATCTTCTAAATCCAAGCTCCTATCCTTTAATCTGAGCTTCAAATCAATAGTAGACCACCAAGAGTATCTTCTCTACTATTCTCAGCCTTGGATTTGAGTGGTGGAACTCAATATTCAAGTGAATTAAAGTGGGAATAGGAGAAGGTTTTAGTGAGAGAGAATTTTCTGTACAAATTAAAAAAAAAAAAAAAAAAAAAAAAAAAAAAAAAAGCAACTCCATTCCAACCTCAAAAATTTGGGGATTTTATGTAACATTTACATGCAACCACTGAACCATAATGTTGAATGTCACTTCAATTTCAACCATGAAGTGAGCTAGGTGTAGGGATTTTGTTAAAACACATATAATTCCCAAAAATTGGAAATTTTCACTAACAAAATTTCCATTTTCAATTTCATTTTGGTTTAATTCAAATTAAATCAATTCCAAAATTAAATTTCTAAAATTGATTTGAAAATTGAAAAATTAATTTGAGTTTTAATTAATTAAATAATAATTTAATATCAAATATTGAATTAATCAAACACCTAACTTTAAACATGAATCCTATTTATGTAATCAATATTTAAATATTTTATTCTCTTGAATTTTGTTTAATTTCAACAAAATTAAACGTTAATTATACCGAATATAATCATCCAAACCCTATTTGTAATTTGAACACTTCAAATTGAAACCCTAATTGAAAATTTGAACACTTCAAATTTAGATCTTGATTTGCAATTTTAACACTTTAAATTGAAAACCTAAATTCAGTTTGAACACTTAAAATACTTGATTTTAATTTTGAACATTTCAAAATCACTCAATTCACTAATCCAAGGTGTTCATATTTTACGAGCTAGTGGAGGGACCTTATGGACCTACAGATCATGAGCTCCAACGATTTGAGATTAATTGCCTAAACTCTTTAGAACGGATTAATCAATATTCGTTAAGTACTGAGTCACACCATTATAGCTCGATAGTTGCACTCTTCTCACTGTAGATATATTTCTATCCACTTGATTTAACCATGATTAGTAAGTCGACCTTTCATGGGTTGTTCGTAATAATGGTTGGGTCAAAAGCTGTTTACTCTTGAAATTACATCGTTTTTTAAGTTCCACTAATCCTCTAATGAACAATTGGTTTGTGATCTAATCACTAAACTGAATCCCTCTCGGGCCAATGAGAGGGTAGGGCCTCTTGTTCAAGACCTGGATTCGGTACTTAAGAAAACAACCTTTCTACTAACCCTAAATCGGCTAGGAGTGAATTCCATCTTGCACCCTATGTCTCTATTTATCTACCCGGTCTTATCCCCGAAAGAGAAGGCTTATTGAACTGACGCTATTGAGCCAACCCTCATCTATGCAAATATAAGAATAATCCCGAATAAATAGGATTTCATAGTTAGCTCAGGATTAAGGTCGAGTTACCTAGGCCATCTTATTCGAAACAGCCAGTCTTAAACAGTAAACAACCTTATAAAAGTAAGAGTGACTTATTTCTTGGTCCGATCTTATGCAAACTCATTGCATAGGACGCCTCCACTTCTCATGTCTCTACATGAACGATTCAGGATCATATCATTTGTACTATCTACAAAGCGAGTTGCATTCGATAGTGTAACTAGAGCAAGGTACCCAACCTTATTCGTATACTATAGACTATTTTGGTTATTTACTCAAACTTGATCCATCTTTATGCCTCCACATAAAGTTCAAGTATTCATAACAGTCATGGATCTTAGTTTATTGGATTTAATCTTTAGAAGTGCAATTTACATATTCAACAACAACTTTATTGAATAAAATGTCAAATAACATCTTTATTAATAATTGAAAATGTTTAACTTTACAAACTACGAGTTTTAAGATATATAACCCAACAAACTCCCACTTAGACTAAAATTCCAGTGGATAAATATATACAAATATATACAATGCTGAGTAATGAGAGAATAAATACAATAAACTAGGGCATCAGATACCCAAAACTTTTAGGTGTTTGGCTCAAGAAGTTGTGAAGTAGGAGTTAGGAAGTAAGACTTGTGAACTCCATTTCTTATTTGACCTAAGGAGTGGGTGGGTCCGACTACTAAAAAACATCAATTTTATATCTTATAAACTTCTTATACTATGAATCCTCAGGAGTTCACAACTCCCTGGACTTCATAACTCTTAATTCTCATTATTTCACTCCTAACCCAAAACCACCCCCTTAAGGTGTAGAGTTTTGTGTTAGTTTGTGTTGTAATGCCATATTCTAATGTATAGATCTAGTGTACAAATGTATTACTTCTATTAGGACCTAAAACAAAATTTAAAAAAAAAGAACAAAATACACTAAAATTTTGGAGATGATCCATCATACAGATCAGATATCATACAAGACGTCCTAGCAATTTCAAAGATAACAACAAAATTACAAACAGTAAATCAAGAATGAACAAACAAAGATTAGTAATCCATTCGGTGATAATCCACTTACGTCCGGGGGGGCAGTACACAAGATAATTTACTTAATATATCAAAAAATTAAGCGATTACAATGTTGTATTTATTGGTAAAATAATGACAATTATAGTGACACACGTAGAGCCTAACTTATTTGATCACCTATGCTCCACCTAGATGTGAGACTCTGGTGATAAAAACTTGGAAGCCCATATATGATGCATGTCTTAAGCTATGCGTTTGTTCTCATGCGTCAGTGGTCATGCGTTGGAGTGGAAAGTATGCGTTAATCCCATATGCAATGACCATGCGTTCCTATCACAAGTTTTCTTGCACTCTCGCCAAGTATAACGAGATCCAAGTTTCTCGGGTGATCCAAGGTCGAACTCAGGAACTTATAGCTAAATGTCATGAAGTAATGTGTTTGCGGCGAAGAATAAAAGAATGTTGAGGGTTATTGGCTATGCGCTACTCCTACTCCTAACTAACAGATTAAGCAGTTGAAGTATGACTGTGAGAGATAGAGACACGACAATTGTTAACGCGTAGTAAAATGCATGAAAAAATAGATAAAATGGTGAGGATGTCTTCACTGCAACACTAAGCTTGACCGCAAAGGTAACCCCAACCAACGCAAGCTATGTGATCATGCTATACATACTTGACGAAGACGTATGCGATGTATCTACAATAATTTCGAGAGGCCTTATTTCTATGTCTCTATTCCCGCTTACGTGCTCTCACACATAAGCAAGATGACTGCTTACCACCATATCCTACTTAAAGGGTGTATACGTTGTGTAGTAGCAAACGGAGCTTATTCCTAAGTCCTCATTTTTGCTTATGCGATCCAATCTGCTCTCCCGAGTCTAGATTTGGTTTTTAGACTACTCTCTCAAATACGCCTAAATGATGAATGATACACTCATAAGACAAGGTAATCACATAAAACATGGTTGACGTAAGATTATTCCTATTTCTAGTGAACACTGCTAACTTTGCTTAATGCGATCAACTACTTACCCTTCTGGGCAGTTGGTTGCTGCTGATTCTGTTCATAGACAAGCATTGCATCCGCTTATAGACAAGCATTGCTACAGCTTCACACTAAGCAAATAGGATTTTCTCATAACATTCACGCAATGCACACCTCTCGGTGGTTTGCTACATGCTTCATACGTCTATGTCGCATGATTAAATATGTGATACTCTAGCAGTATTACTTAGTAGAGTAATGAAAGTAAAGGATGCTAAGTAAATGAAGATGGAGATGGAATCGACGGAAAATATAGAAATGCATTGATCAAAAAATGTATTAATCTCTTAAGCCATAATGTAATACAATACAAGGATAGAAGAGAAATGGAGGGCCAGATGGAAGCAATATCTTACTTCCATCAGATGTGTGTCAAGGTTGCCGGTGGTGTTGTGGATGAGTGGTGGAGTGGACTCACTCAAGATCTAAATCCGACGAAGGCTCCGGTCGTCACTCGGAATGTTTGAGGGGATGATGAACTCTCAAGCCTATCTTCTCACGCTTTGGTCTGGATCACAAGGATCTGCCCTAAGGCAGAAACCTGGACTATCCATTGTTTTTTGTCTTTACTATTCAAAGCTTCTTCATAGGTATTAGGATCCTCATCGAGAGTGTTTATTGAAAAGCTAGCTATGCAATCTGCCCTTGCAAATCTAGCAGAGGGTTTGATGACTCTTCTTCCTCTATCCCTTGTTAGGTTATAATCAGTTAAGTTCTCAAGCTATTCTTCTTCTTGTTGCAAATGAGAGTTGGAAACACTTTCTATTGGTAGCTTATTACTATTACTTGAATTGTTGAACCTTGTTTGAATCTCTACTTGATGGCTTGTAGAAGATTCATTCAAGTTTTGATTAGTAGTGTGCTTCAATTCCCCTGAATCCATATAGAGCTCATCTTCCTTGAAGATAACATCTCTAGTGAGAAATCCCATAGCCGGTAGCCTTTCACTCCCTCAAGGTAACTTATAAACATACATTTTAAAGTCCTTGGTTCAATCTTGCTTTGTTTGATGTGAACAAATTCAGTGCACCTAAAGGGCTTTAGATGAGAGAGATGAGGAGTTGCTCCAATCCCTCTTTTTTTTGGAGTCGTCATGTTAATAGAAATACAGGGACTTCTGTTCACAGTGTAGGTAATAGTGGATAGTGCTTCAGCTCAAAAGTTTTCTGAGATTTTGGCTTCTAAGATCATGCATCTCATTCTTTTCATCAAAGCTCTACTCTCTCATCCACTCCATTTTGTTGAGGAGTATATGCCATTGTTTTGTGTCTAGCAATGCCAAGCTCATTGCACAAAGAGTTAAAGTTATTACTAAGGAACTCTAGGTTATTATCAGTCCTAAAGTATTTGATCTTTCTTTCTATTTAAGTTTCTACCTTAACTTTCGAGATTTTAAAATATTCAAGGGTTTGATCTTTAGATTTGAAAAGATAGGTCCATACATTCCTTGAAAAGTCATCTATTAAGGATAAGAAGTAGCTAAAACCTCCCTAAGATGGAGTGTTTGCTAGTTCCCAAAGATCTCCATGTATGTAGTCAAGGACAACTCCTGAAGAGTGTTCTTTTTTAAAGAACTTTAGTCATTTTGACTACCCTGATCACATATCAAAGAATCATGAAGATTAGAGGGATAGCGATCAACGACTTAAAATTCGAGAAGGTGACGCAAACAATAGAGCCATCGTATCCCTACAAAATCAAATGAATGCGATGATGAATCTGATATAGGGCATCGCAATCAATAGCCCGGGAACATAAAGAGAGCAAGTCAACACAATTGATCAAACGAGCACAAGTTGTGCCTCTTGTGGAGAAGCACATCTGATGGAAGAATGTCTGAGGAACCCACAATCTGTATATTTCGTAAAGAACAATCCTTTCTCTAACACTTACAATCCTGGGTGGAGAAACCACCCCAATTTCACATGGAAAAATAATCAACAGTGTTATCAACCTATGGCGCAAAAAGAAGGTCCGCAAGGATTTTTCCCGCGAACAAATGGTCAATCACAAAATCAAGCTACCAGCTCACAAGCACCGCCATCTTCTTCCCTGGAGAGCCTATTAAAGCAGTTTATTGATAAGAATGAAATGGTGCTCCAGGATCAGGCGACTCCAATCTGCAATCTCGAAATCCAAATAGAACAGATTACGGGCGAGCTATAAAATAGACCGCAAGGGGCGTTGCCGAGTTCAACTGAGCTCCCTCGTAACCCAGGGAATATAGGAAAAAAGCAGTGTCAAGTCGTGACTTTGCAAAGTGGAAAGACAATAGCGGAAGAGAAAAAGGAGCCAAGTAGGACTAATCTAGTTGCGATGGAATCCAAGACCTCGTTGACACAGGATGAACCAGAAGAAAATGAGATGGTGGAACTGGAAGTTGCGTCCACTTCTAAGCCTATGGAACAAGGAACCGTGAAGATACAGCTGCTACTATTCCCCCAAAGACTTAAGAAGAAGCAAAATGATGAAGTGCAGTACCATTGCTTCATGGAAATGTTAAGACAGCTACACATCAACATCCTTTTCACAGAAGCGATAGAACAAATGCCAAAATATGCTAAGTTTTTTAAGGACATGGTGACAAAGAAAAGGAGCACAGGAAAATTCACAACAGTGGCGTTAACACAAAAGTCAAATACCATAATTCTACCGAAGATGCGTGACCCCAGAAGTTTCACGATACCCTGCTCAATTGGCGGGATATATATTGGTCAAGCGCTTTGCGACCTTGAGGCCAGTATAAATTTAATGCCCCTTTCAATTTTCAAACAATTGAACGTGGGGCAGCTGATGCCCACAACAATGGCTCTCTAGTTGGTGGACAGGTCCCTTGTTCACCCAGAGGGAAAGTTGAAGGATGTCCTGTCTTAATTGACAAATTCATTCTACCGGCAGACTTTATCATTCTTGACTACGAAGCGGACAAGGATGTACCCATCATATTGGGACAACCATTTTTATCTACTGGCCGCGCTCAAATTGATGTGTACAAGGTAGAGATCACGTTAAGTGTAAATGAGAAGAAGCTCAGGTTTGACATCGTTAAAGCCTTGAGGTATCCAAAAGACGAAGGCCTATCCGATTCTGACAATGAACCTAGTTGTAATGAAGAAGAGGAGTCCGATGAAGAAGATGAAAAAGTGGATGTGATCGCATCCATAGTAACCTGCAATGTGATCATGGAAACAACGAACAAAGAAGAAAAAGTGAATTTGAATTAAGAGAGAAAAACACAAAAACCATCCTTGAAACAACCACCTACCATGGAATTAAAGACTCTGCCAAGTAAATTTGATTACTATGCGACAGTAAATTTGATTCCTTTGCGGTGGCAAAAACAAATAAGTTGGTTGATGTTTTGTTTATGTATCCTATGCGACAAATTCGAGTGAGAAGTTGATGAGATCGAGAATTTCAATGAATATGCAATGAACGGGTTGAGAAGGGATTTAGCTAATACTTCCTAAGATTGCATTCAAGTTATACTATCATGCTACACACACACAATAGCAAGTCATCTCCAAATACAAATGCCATCGTTCCTATTTCTAGGACGCATGCGATGTATACGATAATGTCGATAGAACTTATGTTAAGCCTCTATTATTGTCTATGCGATGATGAATGATGTTCACATACACAAGATGACCACATACTATCATATTCTATCTCTAGGGTGCATGTGATGTGTTAATAGCAAACATAAGATATTCCTAAGTTTCTATCTCTTGCTTATGCAGTTCTAATCTAACTCTCCCGAGCCTAGATTCTAATCTGACTCTCCCAAGCCTAGATTCTATCTTTAGACCACTCTCTCAAGCATCTCTAAAGGGTGAATAACGCATACATAAGACAAAATGATCGCATAAAGTGAAGATCTTAGGTCATGCTGATAACAGGCAGAAATACACGTCATTATATGGCTTTTATTTAGAATTATAAGGGCTATTAAGTAGAATATGCGGCGAATATGTTAGGAATTCATGAGAAAATGAGTTTGTGTCGATCGGCATTGAGAATCTTAGCTAACCCACTATTATGCGTTATTATGCGCTCAATTGTTTATTTTTGTAGCAATCGCAGAAATCGATCACATACGTGGGATCCAGGTTACCGTAGAGACGATCGCATGCACGATCACATACGCTCGACACATAGATGTTAAGGCCATCAACCGCATGCGTCCATCGCATAGAAGTTGCGGCCGTCAAGTGAATGCGGTCATCGCAGAGAGATTGTGGCTACATAATAATAACCATAATAGAGAGACGAATGCAAGGTTGGTGGAATGCAAACATGAATGCATACATTGGGCTTATCAAAAGATGATGTTGAAATTTCACCTACCACGCCGTTAGAAGCGGAGATTCAGAAAAGGACCATCGCGTCGCAAGTGTCAGATTCAGAGCAGGTTCATAAATGTTGTCGGCGATCAAGCTCTATAAATAGAAGCCGATGAGCAGAATTTCCAGGTATCCATGGTTTTTCGCCTAAGGCTCTTTGTATTAGGGCGGATCCTTATGATCCAGACCTAAGCGTGATAAGATAGCTTAAGAGTTTTTCATCCCCTTCAATCATCCCGAGTGACGACCGAAGCCTTCGCTAGAGTTAGAGCTCGAGAGAGTTTGCTTCACCGCCCATCCATGGTACCACCGATAGCCTTGACACACATCTGCTGGAAGTAAGACATTACTTCTAGCTGTCCTCCATTTCTTTTCTTTCCTTGTATTGTATTACATTTTGGCTTAAGGAATTAATACATTTTGTGATCAATACATTTCTATATTTTCCTTCGACTCCATCTCCATCTTCATTTACTTAACCTCCTTTAACTTTCATTGTATCACTTAGTGAGAATGTTAGAGTATCGCATACTTAATCATGTGGCATAGGAATATGAAGCATGTAGCAAACCACCGGGAGGTGTGCATTGCGTGAGTGTTGTGAGAAAACCTTATTTGCTTAATGTGAAGCTGTAGCAACGCTTGTCTATAAGCAGACGCAATGCTTGTCTATGAGTAGAATCAGCAGCATCTAACTGCCCGGGAGGGTAAGTGGTTAGTCGCATTAAGCAATGTAAGCAAGTGTTCACTAGGAATAGGAATAATCTTACGTCAGCCAGGTTTATGCGATTACCTTGTCTTATGAGCGCATCATTCATCATTTAGGCATACTTGGGAGAGTAGTCTAAAAACCAAATCTATGTCTCGAGAGAACGGATTGGATCACATAAGAAAGAATGGAGACTTAGGAATAAGTTCTGTGTGCTATTACACATCGCGTGCATCTGCGTCGGGTGTGTATAGCATGATCGCATAAGTTTGCGTTGGTTGGGGTTGCCCTTGCGGTCAAGCTTAGTGTTGCAGTAAAGATTTCCTCATATTTTATCTATTTTTCCATGCATTTTACTATGCGTTAACACTTGTCATGTCTCTACCTCTCATTCATACTTCCACCGCTTAATCTGTTAGTAAGGAGTAGGAGTAGTTCATAGCTTATAACCCCTATCATTCTTTTATTCATCCGCCGCAAACATATTACCGCATACATTTAGCTACAAGTCCCTGAGTTCGACCTCGGATCACCCGAGAAACTTGCATTCTTGTTATACTTGGCGAGAGCACAAGAAAATTTGTGACAGGAACGCATGGTCATTGCATACATTCCATGTCAACGCATGACCACCGACGAATGAGAACCAACGCATAACTTAAGACATGCATCGTATAATTACATTCACTAATTTACGTCATCACATGCTAGCTAAGTACTTCTCAACCCATTCGGAAATTTAGCTACTCATGCGAAGTATGGAGAGATTGATCACAAGTTGAAATGAGATTTCCATTGTCTATAGATTAAATGCATAATACAGAATAATAATAGAATGTAGAGATAAGAAGCCCGATAGCAACATCTTGTTTCTTGTGGCCTTTTACACTGTCTTTTCTCTCCAACTCTGCTCAGATGAATGTCCTTGCTTCCACAAGTGCTGGCCCTCTCTTCTTTTGTAGCGCTTCCCGACAGTCTTTCGAGCTGTCTGGGAATGATCTCTCGGTGTCTTCCTCTCATTGCTCGTCTTCATCTTTTAAGTATGACTATGCACAGACTGACGGCTAACTATCTTCTATTTGTTCTCTATTCTATATGGTGAACTCTTTAACGATGGTGGCCTTCGGTATTTATAGAGCTCAAGGTAAAGAAGCTTTTCTCTCTAATGATTACAATGATGAGCGGTCATTAAATCTTCAGCTCTGATGCGCCGATTAATGGTCACCGAAAAGTTGAGTGTACTTACTACAGTGTATCGTTAACAGCTTGTAAACTAAATTCGGATTCGACCGTCATCAGCTTTTCGTCCCATCATGATTTATTAAACTTTCACCTTGATGTGCCGTCTTTATGCGGCCACCTTCTTGAGCAACTTCTCGTGAACGCATATGATCGCGTGACTTTGCGATCACAATATTTCAATGCGCGCGGACGCCAAATTCCTTGGATCACAATTTCCTTTGCGCCAACGTATTTTTCCTGTACAAATAAGTAAATTAGTTGCTTTATGCGATAGGCGCATGCGATCGCAATATTCTTAGTTTAACGCTTTTGGACATGATTTTGTATATTTTTATCATCGCATTTCCTCATTGTTTTACTTATTTACGCTGTAATAACGTGCATTTCTACCCGTTATCATACCCATAAATGCAATGCTCACAGAAACCAAGCCTCTTCATTACTTTGACTTGTATCAGCCCTTATTTTTGCAACTCATTAAGTTCTCTCTCACTAATATGTGAGAGTTTTCATTGCCATAATTCTAACTCATTATCTTTCTCGGATTCAGAAATCAAAGCATACTTGGGTCTATTCACCTTCCTAACTATATACAAGCCTTCTTTCTTCTTTCTAGTGAGAATAACTCTGTCTTGTTTCATTATCTTCAAGCATCCCTTTTCAGCATGAATGGAACAACCTACGCCATCAAACATACATAAAGAGATAAGATTCCTTTTTAATTTTGGAACATGTCTAACTTCTTTAAGGAGTAACTCCTTGTTGTTTGAGAGCTTCAACAACATTGAGCCTACATCAATAATTTCACATTCTTGGTTATTTCCCATGTAAACTGAGTCTCTCTCTTCTGATTTATATTCAACAAATCAGTTTTTCTTAGAAGTCATATGATAGGTACGCTCTGAGTTTAAAACACAGTCTTTCTCCTCAATTTCAATTTCCATGGCCTTCTGGTTGATTCTTACCAAGACCTCAGTATATTCAAGGGTCTCATCTCCAACAGGTCCATGGTTTTCTCAAGTTCCCTATCTCTTCTATGATCATCTCTTCTAAAGTCTCTATTTCGATTAGTGTCTTCTTTGTTATAGGGTCTATACCTTCTGTTTTCATCTCTTCTGGAAGTTTTACCCCTCTTAGGACATTTTCTTTTAAAATAGCCTTCCTTGTGACATATGAAACACTTCAGTATTGTTTTGTCTTTATTCATCCTCTGGCCTTTGTTGTTATAATTCCTTTTGAAATGATTCTTTCCTTTAGAGGAAAGAAATTCTGCCCCACTATTAATTTTATTTTCTACTTTTAGCTCTAATTCCTTGCTTTTTAAGGTTGTTATGAGTGGATTCACAGTAATATTTTCCCTACCATATTTCAATGTTGACTTCACTTTTTTGTAGGTATCATGGATCGAGTTTATCAGAATAGCAGCTTCACTTTCTGCCTCCAGTTTTTCTCCATACTGATTGAAAGCATTGTGAGTTTCTTAAACTCATCTAAGTTCTAATCTAAGGTCTTGTTTTGATTCATTTTGAAGGGAAAAAGCTTTTCCCTTATAAAGATTTTATTTGGCAGGTCTTTCTTGTCATAGAGAGCCTTCAGCTTCTTCCATATATAAAAAGCACTGGTCTCACCAATCACCCGTCTCAGCATAGTGTCAGTGATGTTGAGAATGAGTGTTCTATAAGTAGTTTCTTCACTGGTATCTTTTTCTTCTTTACTCAGAGTTGCAGGGAGTGTTTTTGGGTCCTTCTAAGGCCTTCAAAGTCTTCAGTGATCCAAGAATGGCAGTAATCCTTTTCGCCCAAAGAGTAAAATCACCATTCCTATTGAATGTTTCAATTTCAAACTTTTTGTTAGTAATTTTGCTTCCCTCCTTCTTCTAAGGCTCTGATACTAGTTCTTAAATATAAAAATGTCTTTATTAAATGCAAAAACAAACCACGTGTAGTCTATTTCTTTCTCCACAAATATAACCCTTTTGTTAAAACCCAGGTTTACAGACATCAGCTCATTTTCTTCTTTTGTTCTATTTTGCATGCGATTGAGAGAAAGAAGAGAGGTAAATTTAGGGCTTACCTTTGATGCTGAGGAGGAAGAAGAGATCGTCTAAAAGCCAGTAAAAGGATAAAAAATGAAGAGAATACAACCAGGATTAAAGTGGTTCAGCATGATGCTTACATCCACTATGAAGTCGCCAAAATATTTTCATTAGTTCTTCAAGAACAAGGTTATATAGATAGGTCTCTTTCTCTAGCTATCAATAGTTTCTTTTACATCATCATCCGTTCTTCTATGTTTTAGTGAAAGCTTCTTAATAATACACAAGAGGTAAGACTGATCAGCGGTACTAGTTGAAGTAACTAATTGTTGGTTATCTAATTTTAATCTTATTAATTGTACTTTTGCTTCTTTAACAGATTCTGTTGAGGGGCTAGTTGGGAACAACTAAACATCAGACAAGTGAATTTGTTTTTAACTCTAGGTATAACAATAAGAATAAAAAAAAAGGATACATAAATGATCAAATACATGGAATTTGGGCATGAACTCAAATTTAATTTAGAGAAATTTCACCTAAAAGGTAAAAAATAAAAGGTACCCAATGTGAAAGAAAAAATATGATTCAAATACGTCACAATAGAGATTCAAGAGAATAAATAATTTCAAATACTTCCCTTAATAAAGAAACTTAACAAATTATTAACGCCAACACATAAGAACCTTTGAAAACAAAATCATCAAAGCATACATTTTATAAACAAATTAAGAATTGACAATGAAACTCATAAAGCATTAAATCAAACTCAAAATATTTTTGAATTAAAAGACTTAATATCAATTGTAAGAATGGAACTCAAATAACAAAATAAAAATATTTTTAGATTATTATTTGAGTTCCATTCGTACAATGGGTATTAAGTCTTTTAATTTGAAAATATTTTGAATTTGTGAAAGAATTGTTATGAAGTCTTTTCAATTATTTATTGACATTAATTTGGAAAAGAATTGTTAACAATTCTTTTATAAATTAATGTCAGATAAATAATTGAAATCAAGTTCAATGATCATCCAATGAATAATAAAACAAAAAAAATTGAGATCTCTCAAGCTCCACAATCTTAGTCGTCAAGAGATGCAACAATTCAATATATATATACACATATACAACTTGGCTTCACATTATAATAGCAAGAACTAATTTATAATAATTTCAACCATCAATAAATAAGTAATTAACAAAAATTTTCAAAAATAATTTCAAACACCAAAAATTTTATTTTGAAACAAACATTGAAACTATTTATAAAAAAATATTAAAATAAAATTAAT
>NW_028325442.1:0-21550 GCF_027475165.1 Benincasa hispida
AAATTCCAAAAAAGGATTTTAACTTTCAGACATGGAATTCACCTGTCTAAGGAATAGAGTCCTAAGACACCTCAAGAGGTTGAGATGAATTGAATTCCATATGCATCAGCAGTAGGGAGTTTAATGTATGCAATGTTGTGTACTCGTCCCGATATATGCTATGCCGTAGGAATAGTCAGCAGATTTTAGTCCAATCTAGGATATGATCATTGGATTGCTGTTAAAAATATTCTCAAGTATCTTTGGAGAACGAGAGATTATATACTCGTGTATGGTGCTAAGGATCTAACCCTTACTAGATACACTGATTCTGACTTTCAGATCGATATTGTTTCGAGGAAATCAACTTCGGGGTCAGTATTCACTCTAAATGGAGGAGCAGTTGTGTGGAGAAGCATCAAGCAGAGTTGTATTGTTGACTCCACAATGGAAGCTGAGTATGTAGCTACAAGTGAAGCAGTAAAAGAAGTAGTATGGTTCAGAAAGTTCCTGATAGAGCTGGAAGTAGTTCCTAATATGCACCTTCCTGTCACTCTCTATTATGACAACAGTGGAGTAGTTGCAAATTCAAAGGAACCACGAAGCCATAAAAGAGGAAAGCATATCAAGCGTAAGTACCATCTCATCAGAGAGATTGTACACCGAGGAGAAGTAATCGTCACCCAGATTTCTTCACAGGACAACTTAGCTGATCCATTTACAAAGACCCTCTCGACTAAAGTGTTCGAGGGTCACCTAGTAGGACTAGGACTACGAGTTTTGTATCACTAGGGCAAGTGGAAGAATTTATGGGTATTTTAATACCTTAGTTTATTGTATTTGTACATTTTATTCTTTCCATGTAAACTCAACATCGTATATATTGATCCACTAAAGTTTTAGTCGAAGTGGGAGTATTATTAGATTTTATGTCCTAAAACTCGCAGTTTGTAAAATGATAAACATTTTCTATAATCAATATACTTAGTATTGATTTTATAAATTGTATGAAAGTCTAAATCCAATAAACTAAGACCCATGACTATCACATGAGTACTTGAACTTTATGTGGAGACATAAGAGTGGATCAGGTTCGAGTAAATAGTCAAAATGATCTATAGTACATGAATAAGGTTGGGTACCTTATTTTGGTAACACTATTGGATGCGGCCTACTCTGTGGTTGTTACTTGGTTGTAAAGTGCTACATACGATGTGATCCCAATTCGTACATGTTATGACATGAGGAGTGAGGGCGTCCTTTGCAATGAGTTTGCATAAGATCGGACCAAGAAATAAGTCACTCTTACTTTATAACGTTGTTTACAGTATAAGACTGACTATTTCACCTAGATGACCTGGGTAACTCGATCTTAATCTTGAGCTAACTATGAATTCCTGTTTATTCGGAATTATCCTTAGATTTGCATAGGTGAGGGTTGGCTCAACAGCACCGGCTCAATAAGCTTCCTATTTCAAGGGTAAGACCTAATAGATAGCTGGGGATATAGAGTGCAAGACAGAATTCACACTTACCCAATTTATGGATAGAAGAAAGGTGGTTCTCTCAAGTATTGAATCCAGGTCTTGAACAAGGGGCCCCACCCTCTCACTGAGCTGAGAGAGTTTGGTTTAGTGATTTGATCACAAACTAGTTGTTCATTAGAGGATCAGTGGGAATTTGAGGAATAAGACGTAATCTTGGGGGTAAAACAAATATTTGACACACCCGTTATTACGAACAACCTGTGAAGGGTCGACTTTTTGATTATGGTTAAATCATGTGGACATAATATATCTATAGTGAGAGGAGTGCAACTATGGGCTTTAGTGGAGTGGCTCATTAGTTAACGAATAGGGATTAATTTGGTCTAATGAGTATAGTCAATTAATCTGGATTGTTGGAGCCCATGATCTATAGGTCTGCGAGGTCTTCCTACTAGTTCGTATCGGACTAGCTCTAGAATAGCGTGATAAGTTAATCTGAAATGTTCAAATTAGAATTAAGGAAATTAGTAATTATATGAGATATAATTACGATTTAATTTTAGGATTAAATGGAATAGGAGAATTTATATTTAAATATATAAAGATAGATATGTGTAAAAATTAATTAAATATTTGATATGAATGACTTGTACCGCATTACTAGTCATAGTATGGATATTGTGAGGAAGACTATTTTACCTAAATTAATTAGTTTTATTTAAAAATTAATTTATGAAATTAATTTTATAAAACGAAATTTTTTCAGTTTTAAAATTAAAATGGATTTTGGAAAAATCAAGTTTTAATTTTGAGATAAAATTGGAAAATTGAAAAAATCATACAAAAATGGAATATTGAGATATCTCATTATCTATCTTCTTCATGCTCACACAATTTCCATTTCCTCTTATTCATTAACTCCAAGCATGAGCTGCAACTCATGCAACTCTCTTCCATGCATGATGATTTGCAATATATTGAAGAGATTTGAGTGAATTTGAGGCATGCAATCAAGAGAGAATTTTAGAGAAAATTTTTGCTGAAGAAAGGGTTCTTCAACAAGATTGCTGCTGTGAGAAATTCTCCATAACCATTGATTCAAGCTTGTTTTGAGTCTCACAACTCAATCTAGAGCACTAAGAGAATAGTGGGAAAGATCCTGAGATGGTCTGCAACAAGATTCGGAGAAGATTGCAGTTGGAGATCGTGCTTTGAAGAGGTTCTACAAAGGTATGTCATGAAACTCACTTGTTTTCTACAAGAGCATGCTTTATATTTTGCCAAAATTGATGAATTAGAGTGCTTAAATGATCATTGTTGCTTCCGCTGTTGCTGATACATTCCTACACTTTTGTCGGTCTGCATCAGTTCCTCATAAAAGTATTGGATCAAGAGTTGGTCTGAGATCTGATGATGGGGAAACTTGGCATAGGTCTTTTTGAACCAATCCTAGTACTCGTGAAGGGTCTCCCCATCGAACTGCATGATGCTATAAATTTCCTTTCTAACACTAGCAGCTCGGGATGCTGAAAAGAACTTCTCCAAGAACTACCTTTGCAATTCTTCCCAGGACGTGATGCTCCCTGGTGGAAGAATGTAGAGCCACTCCTTGGCATCTCCCTTCAATGAAAAGGGGAATGCTCTCATATTTATGTGCTCCTGAGTTACCCCATTAGGTCTCATCCCATTGCAGACCACATAGAATTTCTTCAAGTTTTTGTGTGGATCCCCACCCTGTAAACTAGAAAATGCAGGAAGTAAGTGAATTAAGCCAAATTTAAGCTCAAAGTTACCTGTCGTCTCAGGATAGGCAATGCACAAGGGCTGCTAAGTGAAGTCAGGTGTTGCAAGCTCCTTGAGGATCTTTTCTTGTTCAGCCATCACTGGAAAATCTTCAAGAATGCCTTCTTCTCCTGATGTATCTTCAACACGAATCTCTTTGTCAAGTGCAACTTGCTGTCTCATTTCTCTTTTGATTCTTCGCTCCTCCCTAGAAATCTTTGCAAAATACAATTGTCTAGCACCTTTGGGAGTGTGAGTCATGCACCAAAAGAGAAAATTGATTAGCAAGGATAAACACTACAAGTTTCAAAAAATCAAGGATTCTGTTGGCTCCCCGATAAGAGTGCCAATTTGGTCGGTCGTTGGCTTCATCGTCGTCCTGAACCTGTGCCTACGAAAATAAAATGTGTAGTACAAGTAACAAGTCCGGGGTCGAACCTCAGAGAGTCGAATATGGATTCCTCAAAGATTGGAACTTGTAGGAAGTAACTAAAAGTTGGGGGGGGAGGGGGAGGGAGGATTTTTATGAGAAATTTTGAAATAAATTGCTTAGTTCATTCCTCATCAATTCTATCACAGAATAATCAAAAGGTGTGCGAGGATATTTGAATTTTAACTTCGCCTACTCGATTAGAATCCTACTCGGTAGTCCACAAAATCAAGTTAATTAACAGAAAAGCGAGAGAATCCTTAACCAATCAATCAATCAAAAAGCATTAAGATTCAAGGCAAAGCTAATCCAATTAATTGATTTCCATCGTCTAACCAATTAATTTAGCGAGATTTATCTAAGTTAGAAAGTAAATGCTTGTTAATTGGAATCCCAAATTAACACAACAAACTAACTTAACTCGTGCTTCTAGGTGATGACTACCTAACGATTACAAATTAGGGCCAATCAAAGCAATCAATTAAACATGCATAGCTAATTTGTCAGATTATTTCATACACGAAAATTAAAGAATATGTGCAAGATAAAGTATCATAAATTCATAATAAAACTCATAGAATTACGTCACGAGTCTCAAGAATTGAATCAGAATTAAACTAAACCAACAAAAGCTAGGAAGAGCGTTGCAACGCTGTGACGCATAATGGCCGAGCATCAGGCAAGCGTTGCAATGCTGGCCTGACGCTGCGTTGTGCGCGCGTTGGAGCTGTGCGTCCGTCAAATCGCGTAGCGTTGCAATGTTCTGGGGGAGCGTTGCAACTAATGTTGGCAAAAATCCCCGAGAGGTCGGGTCCTCAGGGGTACCTACCCTGATCGGGGCGGGGAATCCCCAGTTTGATCGGGGATAGGGTCAAATCAAAGACCCAAAACAGGTCCCGAACCGGGGACGGGGAGCATATTCCCGCCCCGAATATATATGTGTATATATACATATCTATCTATGTACATGTATATAGATACGTATGTACATGTATATAGAAACGTATGTACATATATATAGATATGTATGTAACTTTTTATTAAATTTTAAAATAAAGAAATGTTAAAATATTTTTTTATTATTAAATTAAATAAATAAAATAATAATAATACTAACTTGTTACCTAAAAAGTGTATCATTTCAATAGAAATACAAAAAATTATTGATTTTAAATTTAAAAAAAATTTAAAAAAAACTAATGGGCTGGAAATTTTTTTCCGCGGGGACTCAATCCCCAACTCCTCAAAATGGGAAATGGGGCGGGACTGGCATCCCCGCTCCCACCCCTCCCCGTTGCCAACTCTAGTTGCAATGCTGCCTATTATGTCCTAGAGCGTTGGAAGGAAGCATTGACAAGCGGAGCGACGATGACATTGGAGCATCTCCGGAGTATTGCAATGCTTGGGGCAGCATTGCAACACTGTCCTGCATTCTAGCATTCTGCCTTTTAGTGTTGATCTAGCGTTAGACTTAGGTTTAATGAGAGCGTTGCAACACTCGGCAGGGCAACATTCTTCACTCCTTCGTCATTTGTTCAATTTAGCTCCTAACTTCGTCATTTTAGCACCTTTTTGTCCCGAACGCTTAATCCGACTGCTTGTACACTCGAGTCCTACAATTATCAATCTAACTGAATTAAGTAGCTAAACAACCCTGAGTTAATTGGAAGAAAATAACACATTTCCAATGCTATCAATTCCTCGTACCTTTTCTTTCTCTCTATTTTTCAAGGTCTTTAAGAGAAAAGAAGAAGGTTGAAGGACGAAATATTGAACACATGGCCATTAGTTATGTGAGGTACAGATCCTTGGGACAAAGTCCCTACCAAATGCAACCTCTAAGTAAGTTAAGACTTTTCGTGTTATGAGATTGGAGTTTTTTTTTTTAATGGTGGCTTAGGGTCTCTAGAAGAGAGAAAAAAAAATTTGAGTTTGTTGGCAATGGAGGCTAGGGTTTGTAGAGAAGAAAAAAAGTTTTTTTTTGAAGAAAAATAAAAGGGTTTGTATCAAAATGCTGGCTTCTAGTTAGGTTTTTGGGAGAAAGATGGGTATTTAAAACCCAAAAACTTTACTCAATTGCAATTTTCTTTTATTGGGTTTTATTTAAATTAAATATAATTTAAATTTGAAAATTATTGGATTAAGTGAATTTACCCTAAATTTACTTTCATAGTAGATTTATCCACAGACTAACACCTAGCCTACTTGTATAATGCTCTTTGAAGTGTCAATCATCTGATTATTCAAGTGCTTGCATGCTTAATCTAATTAAAAGGCTGAGAATTAATCAGTTTAGAGAGAATTCAACTGGAACATTGTTTTTCTTCCCAACCCTCCAAAACCATTCAAAATCCCCTCTCAATTGGAGTTCCACCACTCAATCCAAGGCTGAGATTAGTATAGAAGATACTCTTGATGGTCTACTGAAGAGATTAAAGGTCAATTTCGTGGAGATTGTAAGGAACAATTGAAAATCATCAAAGGTATACCAATTGAAACCCTATTGTTTGAAAACTATGAGTTTGCATGCTTGTTAATTAAATTAATATAATTAGAGTGCTTAATGATTCTGATAGCTTCCCTATTTTACATGTTTACTCTAATAATTAGTATCAATTTGAAATTTTACCAAACTTGTTCTATACTTAAAAAGGAAAGACAACTTTCGCGCAACTAAAATCAAATTCAAAATTTTTACACACGTGTTTTTTTTTCCCTTTTACCCTAACTAAATTGATTATTTTAACCAAACTAAAATAAAAGTTAGAAAGAGATAAAAATTAGTATAAAAAATGTAAAAAATCATCAAATTAAAATTAACAAATTAAGACAAATTAAATTAACAATCAAATTTATTTTATATAAACCCAAACAAAATTAGATGACTATAATTTAAATTGATATAATTATTAGTTTAGGGTTTAAACTGATACAAAACACAACATTTATGGTATAAATTGATATTTATTTTAGTTGGCGGGAAGTGAAAATATATATATAAAAAAAAAAAGTGGGGGAATAGTCGAATAGACATGAACACCTGGAAGAAAGGTGATTGCATGTGAGAAAGAAAAAAGTGCAGTTTTTTTCTAAGGGTATCTTAGAAAATGATAGAGTGTAAGTGAAGTTGTTCTTTTTTTTTTTAATCTTTTGTTTGTTTATAAACTGAAAATGAAATATATAAAAAGAGAGAAAGAGATATATTTTAAATTTTATAGGAAATTAAACCCTATTCTCCTATTGTGGATAAGCCTCACTTGGTGGTGCTGTTTCTAAAGGAATGTGTGAATGTGATATATCACTGAATCCCTTTCCTCACTTTTTTAAATTTTTTTTTTATTCTGACCATATTCACAAATATATTACTCTACAATTTTCATATTTATCTATAATTTTTTAAAATAAATAAATATATATATATATATGGATATGATTCAGATTTTTGGGAGGAACAGTTGAGATTTGAACAAAACATATTATCTCTTGTTGGGTTGTGAAAAGAAACAAAGCTCTTTTGTCTATCGATAATAATTTTAGATTTTTTTTTATATAAATAATTAGCTACGTGTTTGAAACCAAATTATTCAACTAATCAAGATATTATAATTAAGTTAAACACTAAGCTTAAAACGTATAAAGACAAAAAAAGCTTGGAGTATAGAGTCTAAAATAAACAAAAATTGAAATTAGTATAATAATCAAAATGTACCTTCCAAAACTATAGTGTGACGAAAATGAGTTAAAAGATGAAGATATAAGAATCAAAATAATATTTAAAATTATAATTAACTATTCAAATTATATGAAGCCAATATAGTTGGAATCCGTATTCTTATAATTATAATATGATATTGTATTTTTTTAAGTATAATGGTTGAATTTATAGCTAAATTTAAAAAACAAAAACAATTTTTTGAAAGCTATTTTTTTTTTAGTTCTTAAAACTTAGTTTGATTTTTTAAATTATAGGTGAGAAGTAGTTAACAAGAGAAGAAATTTGGAGGTGGAAGTAGTGTCATAAGTTTAATTTTAAAAAGAAAAAAAAAAAATAGTTACCAAACGGATCAGTAATGTTTAGCTTCTTGATATCACATAAAAGTAATATTTTTCATTTCACCCCAACGATAAATAGATTTTTTTTTTCTTTTGAAAAATTGCATAGTATGACAAATACATTTTAAGAAATCATAGCTGTGACTTCAACTTTTTTGTAATTGCAGGTGTGACAATTACATAACAGTCATATAACAATCACATAGAAATCATATAACAATCATATAATAATCATATAGAAACTATATAATAGTCAAATTTTAATGCGGAAGCCATTTGTCATGTTTGAAAAAAATAAAACTTAGGCACATGCACTGAATTTTCAATTTATTTATTTTTAAATTAAAATTGCAATTGCTTTTTTTTTTTTTTTAATAGTAAATGCAGATAACAATTTTAGACTAATGCAGTCCAAAAAAAAAAACCTATTTTTATAAATAGTTTCAGCCCACTCTCATTTTTACAATTATTTTTATAAAAGTGCTCTAATTTAACACTTAAAACCTTTGAAGCGGAAAGAAAGGTTTAGAATCATGAACTGTGATTGAATAACATTGATTAAGTGTGTTTTTTTTAGTGTCATTAAAACATATTTGATTATATGGGTAATAATTAAGTTATTTTCAATGCTTGAAACATTGTTTAGTCAAAACGTAATCAAACGCTGAAACGGTTTGAAAAGTACATATAATTTAGTAAGGAAATCACCATATGTATTTTAAGTTAGATTATGTATGGTTTTATTATCAAATTAAAAATATTTAATTTTAGGGTAAGGTAAATAAATTTTCTCCATAGAGATGTTTCAATGAGTTGCTATAAGTAGAGTTGGCAACCTATAAAGCACAGATACTTCATGTGAGGCAAAGAATCAGTATCAGACACGTATCAGATACTGATACTTCTAGATACTTCTCAAATACGTATTTGACACGCGATTTGACGTATCTATACTTTCAGATACTTTCTAGATGCTTATCTAACACGCGATTTGACTATCTATACTTTTAGTTTGACGTGTCTATACTTTCAGATACTTTCTAGATACATATCTAACACGCGATTTGACGTATCTATTTCTATGCATACTTTTTTTTAAGAAAAAATACAAGTAACTCATTTAATCTTTCCCAATCTAAAATAAGGCAACATATTTAAAAAGCTCACTACTCGAGTCCAAAACTAAAAGAGAAAAAATAACGGACCAAATCCTATACTAGAATCATCTAATCTCCATCCTCATATTTGAGTCCCCGCAAAATCCACCAATAAACTATTTGGATATTTTTAACTATAAGTTTTTCGTTTATCTTCATACTTCTCTCTCTAATATTATTATTATTATTATTATTTTTTTGCAATATGAGTCACTTTTCTATTGCATTTTATTAACTATTATACTTCAACATCTTAGATGTTTTTTTTGTATTATATTTCAGTGTTTGTATTCTATTTTGTGCTATTGTTATTAACTTGTATGCTAAATTTATCTATATCCTAGGTTTTTTTAAAGAAAAAAAATGTATCTTCAACGTATCAGTATCCTCGTTTTTTAGAAATATATATATTGAAAAATATATATAAAAAAAATGACACATTCTTAGATGTATCCGTATCTTAGTTTTTTAGAAATTGACGAATCGTCGTATCCGATCGTATCCGTATCGTGTAGCCGTATCTGTATCTGTGTTTCATAGTTGGCAACGGAGCCGGGGCAGGGCAAGGGAGGGTTCCCCGTCCCTGTCCCCGATGTGGGATTTTATCTCCATCCCCGCAAAATGGCAGGGATGGGGACGAGGATTCTCCGTTTCCCCGTTTTCCCTTTTATTTCCCTATGTGGACTTTTTTTTAAAACTTTTTTTTGTAAAATTATCTTTGGTTTGGGCTTGGACACTTTAGTTGGGCTTAGATTGGGTTAAATTAAAAATCAAGCTAAATTTAAAAAGTTAAATACCTAATATATATATAGAGAGAGAAAATATTTAAAGAACTAATTATATATAAAAAAAATTATTTAAAAATTTAATCGGGGCGGGGTCGGGATCGAGAACGGGGCAGGGACACCCTCCCCATCCCCGTCCCATCCCAATTCGGGGATCCTAAAGAGGTACTCGGTTTGACCCCATCTTCGATCAAACCAGGGATTACCCACCCCAAGGGATCCGATCTCGTGAGGAATTTTACCAACCCTAGCTATAAGGTCATCAGTAACTCAATTTCTTAGGTTCATTAACACATATAGTATGTAAGTTAGCTATGTTTGTTTAAGAAATTAATACAAATTATTTATAGAACTTGAAATATTTCATATTTTGAAGAACTAATTATTCCTTATAATATAATTTAAACCAATACGATCACTTTTTTCTTTTTTGAAAAATTTCTAGTCTATCTTCATTCATTATTTGTCGCAAAAGAAATATTTAAAAATTATCTAGGATCCATGAAATAAAATAATATATATTTAATGAAGTGTCAACATTATTATTATTATTATTATTATTATTATTATTATTATTATTATTTTGGCGAAGTGTGTCAAATGTTAAGTACTAGAAAATTTCCCATAATTTTTAATTTTTTGAGGCACAATTGCCAATTCAAACATAATTAACTTAGTATATAAATTATTATCTCAATAATCCATGGTTTACAAGATATAACTCTAGAATCACGTTTCTCGAAAATAGAGAAGCTATTGTAGAGTTACCGACGTTTGTTGGGCTTCTGCCGGGAAATTAAAATGAGCCCATTAAAATATGTGAAGCCTGGCCTGTAAACTAGTTTGTTGGGCTTTTTAGTGAACTAGTTTCTCAGCATTTCTTTTCTAAATTAATATGTACGTTAAATTAAAACTTAATAATAAACATTCCGTTCTTAAACTTTTAATGATGTATAAATTTTAATAAATAAAACTTTTTTAAGGACTTTCATGTTTTCTTATCATAAGGTTTTTTTTTTCTTTCATTAATAATAATAATAATAATAATACCGAAAGAAGCATGTAATATAAGTGTTTTTTTCTCCGGTTGTTATGAACTTCCAAAACGATTCTCTTTTCAAAACTTACACAAAAGTATCTCTAAAAATCTGAAGATTGTTGCCCTCATAAATAAAAACAAATATTAGTAAGAAGTTTTAAAGGAGAAAAGGATTTTTTTTAAAATAATATTTTTTTTAATAAATAATGAAAAAAAATAGGGTTGGGAGAAAGTATTCCAAAAAATAGGTGTTTAAATCGTGTACCGGGTACACGATTACACCTAAATCGTGTACCCGGTACACAATAAGGCCTAAATCGTGTAACGGGTACACGAGTCCCTGGCCATCTGGCACGTCCAGTCTGGCGTGACAGTCATGTAGGTTTGACTGAGGGAATCGTGTACCGGGTATACGATTACCCTAAGTCGTGTACCGGGTACACGACTTCCATGCCTTAAAAGCTCCGTCCGAACCCTTCTTCTTCCTCACTGAAACGCCTATTGTTATTCCTTACCACCGCTTATAATCGTTTTCCCTCACCGAAACCATCAATTCCTCCCTTCTACCTACCAAAATCTCATTGATTTTCCTCACCGAAGCCTCTATTTCACTGAAATCTTCCAAAATTTCAATTTTTTCTCGACTTTCAGTCCTCCATTTGATCCTCACCAAATCCTCCATTGTAGCAGTTGTGTTGCGATTTTCCTACATTTTTGGCTGCCAAATTTTGCTTGGTATATTTCTTTATCTAGTTAGGTTGATATGTATTTATATGTATGTTTTTGCATGTTTTTGGGCTGAATTTTTCTTGGTATATTCCTACATTTTTGTATAGTTTATGTATAGTGTATGTATAGTTTATGTATGTATAATTTACGTGTAGTTTATGTATGTATAGTTTATGTATAGTGTATTATATAGTTTATGTATAGTTTATGTTGTATAGTTTTGTGTATGATTTAGTTTATATATAGTTTGTGTATGATTTAGTTTATATATAGTTTGTGTATGATTTAGTTTATGTATAGGTTGTGTATGATTTAGTTTATGTATAGTTTATGTATGATTTAGTTTATGAGGTAAGCATGACCAAGATTGGTGTCGAATCCATGCAGAGTATTTATCCTACTGGCATGGACGACGTGATCTTTGTGCATAAGGAGAATTAACAGATGGGCCAGCTGTATCAGACGACTATTTTTCCTGTTACAATTCGATCACGAGGCGATTTATCTCACCAGATGGCGCTTACTATTACTGCATGGTAAGAGATTTAAAATCAGACATTTACCATATATATAATATCACCAGACGACGCTTACTATTACTGCATGGTAAGAGATTTAAAATCAGACATTTTCCATATATATAATATGAATATTGTTTAATATTTTTTTTATTCTACAGAATAATTTTATCGGCGATGTTCAACAATATTCAGTGCAGAACAACCTACCAGAATTGGGTTCAATGTGTCAGCAAACATTGATCAACGTAGAAAGTATTATTCAACAAACAAGCCGACTCAATGTTGCTGACACTGATCGAAGACGTATTCGTCGTAGACGATAGCAACAACGGGGTGAACCTAACTTAGAGGGACACGAAGACAACCCCCATGAGGAGTAAGGGCCGACGGGGTCGTTTTTAAATCTCACATTGTATCATTTTTAAATTGCAAATCTCAAAAGAACTAATTGTAAATATTATTTAATATCATGATTTTTTTTTAATATGAGTGCAAGATGTTTTCATTGTAGATTAAATATATAATTAAGTTTAATAATGAAAGAATTAAGTTTAATAATTAAGTTTAACAATTAAAAAAATTATAAGCAACAATGAAGGAATTAAGTTTTAATAATTAACTTTTAAAAAAAAAGAAAAAAAATTATAAGCGAATCGTGTAACGGGTACACGAGTTCACTTGACCGGTCAACCAGTCAGCTAACATGATCAGCTGACTGGATTAAATGGTACTTGTGTACCCGGTACATGAGTATACCACATGGAAATCGTGTACCGAATACACGATTTCACTACCCTAAATCTGTCATTACTTTCCCAAAACACCTAAACCCTATTTTGTCATTATTTATTAAAAAAACATTCTTTTAAAAAAAAATCGGAGAAAAGATATAATTGATATATACAACACTATATATTTGAATTTTATATAAATAAACTAGGGTACATTTGATAAGTGCATGAACAAAATAATTTGTATAATATATCATCTTATATATCAAACAATATATGTGATATATATTAATATTTTCCAATATATTTGTAAATATACAAAAATAATAGCCAATGTACATATGTATATTTAAGTTTTACAATATACTCAAAATATACTTAGATGTCAATGGAGAGGTGGTTAACTTTCGATTGAGAATATGAAAAAAAAATTGAAATATTCGAAGATGAAGGAAGCATTAATTTGAAATTGTATGCATTAAATAAAAATAAACTTAATTTAATAAATAATAAAAATAAAGTCAAAATTTGAAAATAATATTAATAAGGAAAGAATTAAATATTTCAAAATTTATTGATGAAAAATAACATAATTAATGTTATTTCAAAAAATAAAATCCTTATATAATTCATAGTAAATTGATATATAATTTTTAGTTAAAATATTACGAAAATAAAAGATGAGGGAGAATTTATGAAAAGGTTAAAAATGTAAAAAAAAATGTTGCTGATATGTAGTTAAATATTACTAAATTTTGGGACATTTGCAAAAATGATAGTTATGTGGTAGACTAAAACTTACAGAAAAAGAAGGAAAGAGTATACATGGGATTAATCTGTGGACGGTGTTAAAGTCAGTGTGGAGGGTGCACGTGCAGACCAAATTCGATGTGGCTGTCGATAATCTGTTTGTCATGCAATGCTATTTATGAACAATGGACCTTGGAATATATTCACGATTCTTATGAAAATATAACATCCATCGAGTTTAATACTTCACCCTTGATCTACATGTTAGACGTATTTAAATAATAATATATTTAATTAAAATATAATTTATATATGCGGATTAATAATTTATTATTTTATTAGATTTTGACCATATTATGTGATATAATTAATTAAAATCCTAAATTTTTAGTTGAATGTGGATTTAATGGGTAGAAGTCGAGATCTTAGGGGTATGGTTCCCAATATACCAAAATGATAAACCGTCAATCTTTCTTAATTTCCATCTAGAGAAAGATCCTACTTAGGGCATTCGGAGTTCTGGTTTAAGAAGACAATAATCGTCTTATAGGTTGCCGTCAATTTTGCAATAGAATCTGGTATGTTATTCTTGACAATTTAGTATATATGATCCTAAGGTTATATCTATTCAATATAGATTTAAAGTATTTATGCTAACAAGTGGTATCAAAACATCAATTTTATGTTGGATTGTTGGTTTAGGTTTGTTTTCCATTGGGATTTTGACTCGATTTTGGTTTTGATTGAAGAATTAAAGATTATTTAAAGAATAATTAAAAAAAGGGAAAAAAAATTGTGTTACGACATGAACAACACATTGGCCAAAAGGAAATCTATGATCAAACGGTATTGCGATTGAGTTTGGTATCGCTGACGGTGATAGCAGTGCTTGTCGTTGCAAGTATTTGTCGGTGGAAGGTGTGCCATCCGTACAGTCGCAACCGTTGCCGGCCATGATGGGTTTTCCGATTGAGGATGCACCGGTGTGGGTCTCGATTGAGAACCGATTGAAGTTTTTTTTTTCCTTTAGGTTATGCCAGTGGTTCAAGTTATCTCCATTATCATTTAAAATAATAATAATAATATTAATAGTGATAATGGAAAAGTTAATGTTGCCGCTGTTTTTTTTTTTTTTTTTTTTTTTTTTTTTTATTGAAAGGTTGTTTTAATACTTAATTGAAAACCTTGTGAATTTAAATCTATATTTTAAAATATACTTTTGTAAATTTAAAATCGGATTTTAATGGATGATTATGTGTATTTTGAATCTAAAGTTTGATAATTCAAGTTTATAATTAAATTAATTAAAATTGTGACATCCGGTTTTAAATTTTGATTAATCATTCATGGAATTAAGTTTAAATTTAATTGATCCCTGATGTTGGATACTAATTTAATTGATCATGTTGTGGGAGTATCAAGTTAAATTTGATTGATCATCTTGTGGATTTAAATTTGAATTTGGTCGTTATTTTTTATGATTTTCTCCTTTAAGACTACTAAATCATTAATCATTATATTTTTGGAATTGAAATTGGTCAAAATAATAAGTTACCAAAGTAGCCTCTGATATCCTAGATTAGTTAAATTCTAATATAAGATGTGCATATTCATGAATTTTGTGCGGAGATAATTATTTGGCCAAATTGTGGGTATGCATGTGGTAATGAGTATGTGACAATTATAAGGATTGCTCATGTGAAAAGTAGTCGGTCCAAAGAAAGACTGTTTTTTTTTTTACAGAGTTAATTGTCAATACTTTGATTACTACATTGAGAGTACCATTTACAGTTGGTGTTTTTTGCCCAAAGGTTGGACATCAATGTTGTGCTAGGTATCTTGTTAAAAGGGCCCACCACATATGTGAAATTATTTGGTCATGTTTTAAATGTGAGCATATGTTTTGTTGTTTATTGTGTTCGGTTGGTCTTACTCAAATATTTAGAAATCTAAGTTCAATCCCTAAGTTGAATGGATCGAACTTCAAGATTTGGAAAGAAAGCCTAGAGATACTTCTTGGGTGTATGGATTTGGACCTTGCATTAAGGACCGATAAACCTACTTCTATTGAGGAATAGCCAAATACAGCTAATATAGAGAAGTGGGAACAGTCAAATCGTATGTGTCTGATGATCATTAGGCACTCCATTCCGGAGTCTTTTCGGGGCTCTATCACGAAAAATGAAAATGTCAATAAGTTCCTTGATTAAATTGAGAAATATTTTGCTAAAAATGAGAAAGGGGAAGGAAGTAGTCTTTTGACTTCTTTAACTTCTATGAGGTATAAGGGCAATGGAAACATAAAGGAGTACATTATGGAAATGTCCAATCTCGTAGGTAAATTAAAGGCACTTGATATCGAGATAAATGAAAATTTACTCATGCATCTGGTACTTATCTCTCTTCCTGCACAATTCACTCAGTTTAAGATAAGCTATAATATTCAGAAGGATAAATGGAGTATTAATGAGCTTATCTCACAATGTGTGCAAGAAGAAGATAGGATTAAGAGAGAAAGGACAGAAAGTGCTCATTTGGCAATAGGCTCTCGTGATAAGAAGAAAAGAAGAATTGTGGATGTTGCAGAAGGGACATCTCAGCAGAATAAAAATAAGAAACAAGCTACTGAAAATCCTTGTTTTTTCTGAAAAAAGAAAGGTCACTTCAAAAAAGATTATCCCAAGTATGCCAAGTGGCGTGTAAAGAAGGGTAAACTTCTTACTTTGGTTTGTTCTGAAGTTAATTTAGCTTATGTACCTATAGATACTTGGTGGATAGATTTTGGTGCTACTACTCATATAAGTATATCAATGCAGGGTTGCCTGTGGAGCCGGTCGCCAAGTGATGCTGAAAGATTCATCTATGTGGGTGATGCCAAAGCAATTCCAGTTGAAGCTATTGGAAATTTTAGATTATTTTTAAAAATTGGTTATTATTTGGATCTGAATGAGACTTTTGTTGTACCGTCATTTAGACAAAATTTAGTTTCTATTTCTAGTTTGGACAAATTTGGTTTTTTCTTGTTCTTTTGGAAATAATAAAGTTAGTCTTTTTCAAGATTCTAAGCTTATTGGTACCGGTTCTTTAATTGATAATCTATATATGCTTGATTCTTTTGCTTCATTTAACAAGATCCTATTATCTAATTCATGTGGTACAAAGCGTAAATTAAATGAGAATTCCGTTATGTTATGGCACAAGCGTTTAGGTCACATCTCTAAACAGAGAATTCAGAGACTTGTGTCAGATGAAATTCTTGATTCCCTTGATTTAAGTAACTTCAATGTTTGTGTGGAATGTATTAAGAGAAAACAGACAAACATAAGAAAATTAGGTGCCAACAGATGCTCAGACATCTTAGAACTAATACATACAGACATTTGTGGTCCATTCCCTACGGCCTTTTAGAATGGACAACAATATTTTATTACGTTCATAGACGACTATTACGTTTATAGACGACTATTAAGATATAGGTACCCTACATTAATTCATAGAGAAGCTATCAATCATTGGACTTTTTAATAATTTCACAAAGCTGAAGTTGAACTTTAATTGGAAAGAACATTAAGGCTGTCAAGATCTGATAATGTTGGTGACTACGAAGGAAATCTACACAAATATTTCCATGAGCGGAAGCAAGATCTATCCAAGTCCATTGTGAAAGAATTAAAGGCATTCACAAACATAAAGAGCAGTTATGCATCTTAGAACATATTACAACATGCTTTAGTAATGAAATACAAAAGGGAATGAGAGACGTACCTTTGAAGGACTCTTCTTCTGTGAATCTCTCGCTCTTGTGAAGAATACTATACAACACCTCTTCGCTATCCGTTCAAAGTCGTCTAGCCAATCGTCTAGCTATCTCACGAACTGTCTGATCCCGCATACAACCCCTCAACACAACCACTCGACAACCTTGGATTCTTGGAGTGAAGAATCCAGGAGGTGGGGGGGCTCTGTGTGAATCCAACAACTACAGATATACCATAGATATATTTCTGTGTTCATTGGATATAACCAATCAACAGTACGATGACCCATCACAACGTAAGTACAGCTGAGCCAATTTACCATTTTTCCCCTAGAGTTACATCTAACTCCTTAAGTACCATTGATTCCTCTAATGAATAATACATCATAGTCCTACTATGAGTGAACAATTCTTGGGCCATGAAAAAGTATGGCGCCACATTGTTCAAGCCCCGGAATCAGCTCTTAAGAGAGCAATCTATCTACTTACCCCTACTTCGGGGAAGGAGTGAATTCCGTCTTGTGTAGCTGAGTTTCTAGCTCCCCAATCAGATGAATCCCTAAAGTGGTAGGTTTGAGTAGGTGATCTGGCCACTTGCACCCATGCAAATCAGAGGACCACCCTCATAGGCAGGAGTTCCCAACTCACTAAGAATTAAGGTCATATTACCTATGGTCATCCTAGTGAAATGAAAGTCTCTATCATGAACGGTGTTATATAGCAAGACTAAACATTTTGTGATCTGGTCTTATATAAACTTCTTTCTATAAGATACCGCCGCTTGCATGTTTCCACATAAATGACCAGGACCAGATCATTTGTAGCACTTTACAACATTGTAACATCTACAAACCGGGTCGTATCCATAATGTCACCAGGATAAGGTTTCCCTCCTTTATCGATATACTACGGACCAATTAGGTTATCACTTAAGGCACGATCCACTTGTATGTCTCCACATACATGCTTAAGTTACAACGATAACCAGGGATTTTAGTTTATTGGTTGTGGTTAATGCAACTAAAATATCTCAAATTTCACATCTATTTCACAGACAATAGTAAAGAAAATATCTCATATTATTACATCACAATCGTTTGTTCATATAGGTGTTTACAAAATACAGGATCCTACGAGATTTAGGCTATCAACTCCAACAAATACTACGGTAGATATGATGGATTAGGTGAACAATGTCTAGGGCCCTTTGCTAAATACCAAAAGGAACATGGAATCGTCCCGTAATACACTATGTCGGGAAAACCCATTATGAATGATGTATCAGAAAGGCAAAATAGAACACTTAAGGATATGGTAAGAAATATGATTAGTCATTCTTCTTTACCAGAATCACTCTCGGGTGAGGCACTAAAGACTGTAGCATATATCCTTAATAGGGTACTTAGTAAAGCAGTAGCTAAAATCCCTTATGAGTTGTGGATAGGAAAGAAGCCTAGTACTAGACATCTTCATATCTAGGGTTGTTCAACTGAGACTAGGCCTTATAGGCCTAACAAAAGAAAATTGGACTAAAGAACTATTAGCTGCTATTTTGTTGGGTATTCTAAGCGCTCTCGGGGTTTCAAGTTTTATGATCCTACTTCTAAATCATTGTTTGAGACAAGAAATGCTAGATTCCTTGAAGATGTTGAGTTTAGAGGGAAGATAATATAAGGAAAGTTGTCTTTGAAGAGGAATTGGTTTCTTTTCCTAATGTGGTTATAAATGATGTTCAAGCTCCAATTCCTGACTTCACTATTTAACCAATTATAGAACAAGGCAACATTGAAGTCCACGTTGTTGAACCTGAAGTTCAAACTCAACAACTTTAAGAAGTGCCACTAAGGAGATCTACTAGAGAAAGAAGCAGTGCAATTCCGGATAATTATATTATATTTCTTCAATAACATCAAACATTACAACACGTTATACGATGATACAAGGGATAGAGGATGCATACCTTTGAAGAACCATTCTTCGAGAATCCCTCGACCAGTCTCCAAAACGTCCACAATAATACTCGAACGCAACGATCGGAACAACACGACCACAAACACAACGAACAGCTCCTTGAACTCAATCGAGTTCCACTCGATCCACGAACTGAGTGAGGACACTACCATAATGGTTACCTTGGTATTCTCAATGTGAGAATCCAGGAGTTGTAGGATCTATATGATCTTGGCTTGAGGAAGAGACTGGAGGTCTATGATCGAGTAGAGATCGAGAAAATGGGAGATAAGAAGTTGGTCTATCGTATAGAGATGTGTTCGATCGTTTAGTAAATGGTAGCCTATCGTATAGACTTAGCCACTCGATCGTGTAGCAACGATCAGCTGAATGACTATCGTATAGTCAAAGGTAAGCGATTGCTTAGCTGATCGTGTAGTCTCTCAACGCTATCGCTTAGTGAAACTCTTTCACTTGATAGCTTGTCTCCGTGAGAACTTTCCGAATGAAGTAACTACTAAAATTAGGAAAACAATTTTCCTTTTATCTCACGGTTGCCATAAAACCACCAATAACCTCCCACTCAATCGGCTATTAGAGAAAAAGAAATTAATTATCATATAATAATATATTATAAATAAATATGATAACCAACTTACCATATTATATTTATAACCAATAGTTTTAATATTTTATCTCATGAAACATACAAACCATAGTTCTTTTTCTATTTTATGGTACTTAATGTAAATCATATTTACATTAATTCTTCCCTTTGATATATCTCATACATCACACCAATTATATCATATATAATTGAATTTCCTCTTGTTAATTTGAACACTTCAAATCAACCTCAAAATCTGATTTTCAACTTGAATCCATTGAGCTACCAAGGGGACCTTGTGGACCTGTAGTTTGAAGCTTCAACGATACGTGAATAACTGACTAAACTCTTTAGTCACGTGATCAACCATTAGTTAACTACCGGGCACTCCACTAAAGACCAACAACTACACTCTTCTCACTACAGATATATTTCTGTGTCCATATCAACCAATCAACAGTGCGATAACTCTTCATAGATCGCTCGTAAGTACAGTTGAGCCAATTTACCATTTTGCCCCTGTAGTTACATCTAACTCCTTAATTACCACTGATTCCTCTAATGAACAATAAGTCATTGTCCTACTATGACTGGGTCCTCTCTTCCAAAGAGAGGATGTGACCACTATGTTCAAGACCTGGAATTAGCCCTTAAGAGAGCAATCTATCTACTTACCCCTGCTTTGGGGAAGGAGTGAATTCTGTCTTGTGTAATTGAGTTCCTAGCTCCCCAATAGATAAATCCCCAAAAAGGTAGGCTTGTTGAGTTGGAAATCTGGCTACTCTCACCCATACTAATCAAAGGACCGCCTTCATAGGTAGGAGTTCCCAAAACACTCAGGATTAAGGTCATATCACATATGGTCGTTTTAGTGAGATGTAAGTCTCAATTATCAATGACATTATATAAAGAGACGAATTATCTCATGGTTCGGTCTTATACAAACTCTTTGTATAGGACACCTCAGCTCACATGTCTCCACATGAATGGTCAGGATCAGACCATCTGTAGTAGTTTACAACACTTGTAAACCTCTAAAAAGCAGGTTGTGTCCATAGTATCACCAGGATAAGGTATCCTTCCTTTATCCTTATACTACAGACCTTTTAGGTTATTACTTAAGGCATGATTCATTTGTATATCTCATATACATGCTTAAGTTTATATAAAATAACCACGAGTCTTTGTTTATTAGATATGAGTAAATGAAAATAAAATAACTCTTATTTTATTAATAACAGTGTGTATAAAGTTTACAAACTACGAGATTTCGGGAGAATTAGAATGTTAATCTCAACAAGATGATGATCCAATCAACTTCCAACAAGCCCTACAAAGCTCTAACTTTCAAAAGTGGATAAATTCTATGGAAGAGGAAATAAAATCTACGAAAGACAATGAGGTTTGGGAATATGTCAAATTTCCATCAGGAATGAAACCCATAGGTTGAAAACCAAAAAGGATTCGTATAGCAATATCGAAAGATATAAGGCTCATCTTGTTGCAAAGGGTTTTACTCAAAAGGAAGGCATTGTTTACAAAGAGACTTTCTTTTTGGTTTCATCGAAAGACTCTTTTAGGATAATCATGGCACTGGTAGCTCACTTTGTTTAGATCTACACCAGATGGATGTAAAAATTGCGTTTCTCAATGGGAATATTGATGAGACAATTTATATGGTGCAACTAGAAAACTTTGTGTCTGGTAATTGAAAGTCTATGGGAAGAAATCCATCTATGGTCTCAAGCAAGTCTCTCGTCAATGGTATCACAAATTCCATGAAGTAATTACCT
>NW_028325443.1:0-7682 GCF_027475165.1 Benincasa hispida
CCAACAGATGATTTGGACTGATGAGATTGTTTACTGTTAGTTCTTTCTCTTGACATTTTACCATGTCGAACAATTTTTTGACTGGGCCTCCTTCAGTTTCTTGGCTCATAGAGGACTTTGGTTTTACTAATTTGAAATATTGAGAATATGAAACCAAATCACTCATTCCTCTAATACGTCCCCAATGTTCTTCCGTACCCAATGCTTCGGTGAGAACAACTTCACCTTCATGAACTTCAACCAATTTATCCTGTAAAACATATTACAATTTTCACACAATATCTATATCATCTTAAACTTATATATATGTCATCTTAAATTTTGCATAATATATACTTACAATCCGATTGGCACATTCTCGAGTAACTTCATCAAAGTATTCATTATTCTTTCCTTTTCTTGCTTCTTTCCATAAAGTCGCCCGATAAGAAAGGTCATTCGATAGGTTCTACATGAACATACATATTTAATTAGCATAAACATATTAGAATAAAATATTTAATTTAAGTCGAATAACTCACTAATTCTTCGGCAAGATTCGCATAGCCCTTCCGAGAAATATGGTGATTATATACACATTTCGCACGTCTTTCTTTTTGAACACGACTAATTTTCTGTACAACAAATCTAGTTGAAGTTACCTATCAAAAAAATGATAATGTTGACATGTAATTTTTTGTGAATGACTTACCTCCCATTCTTCACTCAATCGTTTGTTGACAAACGATGTCCAATGATCTTGCTCTATATGAGAATATTGTTGCGGTGGAAATTGCAAGACTGAAGGTTCATTCTTAAATGGAAGTATAAACTTTTGAGTCAACGTTGTCTTGAAAGTCTGAAACTTCCTAGATACAGACATTAGTATACAATGTTTGGACTTAGAGTCCACATTGAACGACATCTGCATAATGAAAAAAGTAGTTAAACAATAAACTAATAAACTACTGTGCACATGAATTAAAAGTTTAGAGAACATATCGCTACACAATCAATGGTTCTGGACCAAATTCTAATTCTTGTGCACCATTAAAAGCTTTCTTTTGTTTCCTATATGGATGATGGTGGGGTAGAAACTTGTGATGCCCGAGATATGCCATCCTCTTCCCTTTTAGTAAATAAGTGGATGAAGTATTCTCTCCACAAATTGGACATGCATGATATCCTTTAACCGTACAACTACACAAGTTACCATACGCAGGAAAATCATTAATGGTCCATAATAAAATGGCTTTAAGCATGAAACGTTGTTCTTCATATGCATCGTAACATTCTACCCCATCTTTCCAAAGTTTTTTCAAGTCATTTACTAACGGAGCTAAATAAACATCTATGTCATTTTCCGGTTGTTTAGGACCAGATATTAGTGCAGTCAACATAAAAAATTTTCGCTTCATGCACAACCATGGAGGTAGATTGTACGTCACTAACATCACTGACCAACAACTATATCTACTACTCATATCTCCATGAGGATTTACCCCATCTGTCGAAAGAGCAAGACGAAGATTTCTAGGTTCTGACCCAAACTCTGGCCACAAATTATCTATTTTTTTCCACGATAGGGTATCTTTGGGATGTTTTAATAAATCATCTGTTTCTTTTTTGTTAGCATGCCACGTCAATAAACTTGTTGTCTCTTTACTTCGAAACATTCTTTCAAATCTTGGAATTGGGGGGAAATACCACATGACTTTTGCTGGGATATTCTTAGCCTTTTCGTTTAAATTTTTTTGAAGCTTCCATCTTGATGTACCACAAATGGGGCATACATTTGCATTAGAGAGTTCTTTTCTAAACAAGCAACAATCATTTCTACATGCATGAATCTTCTCGTACTTCATTCCAAGAGTACCCAACATCTTTTTTGCTTCATAAGTAGAAGTTGGAATTTCATTAGGACTAGGTAATATGTCATGAATTAATTCCAACAACTCAGTGAAACTCTTATCGCTCCATCCAAATTTAGCTTTTAAATTATATAACTTTACCAATGTAGATATTTTGGAAAAAGTTTTACAATTTGGGTACAATGGTTTCTTCGCATCATCTAATAATTCTTCAAAATTATCGGATTTTCCACTAAAATAGTTATTGTATGCAGCCTCAAACATTCCAATTGTGTCATCAACATCAACATCATCCTCATCAGCTTCGTCTCTTTCACTAGTAGACACATTTTCATTGTTCCTCTTAATCGGTAATGATTCACCATGAAAAATCCATGTCTGATAACTTTGATCTATACCATTAAAAAATAAGTGTTCTCTTATTTTGTTCACATCTAGAGTCTTTGCATTAGCACACTTCAAACATGGACAACTCATGACATTCGATATTTTTGAATGTTGTAAACAATTTTTAATAAACACCTCGACCTCTAAACCATATTCAGCTGACATTCTATTCATTTTCATCCATGACTTATCCATGATTGTAAAATATGCAACTTAATCTACAAAAAAAAAAAAAATAATAATAAAAATAACAAGGAAAAATTTAAAAGCATAAAATTATGATTGAAAAATATGCAACTTCAACATATTTAGAACAACTAGACTTTTAAGATAAGCATCTTATAAATATTACCTTGTCCTTATTATTAATGTTGTTATGAAGTCCTTTTTGTGTTGGGTGCACCTTATCCACTTGTCAACCTTCTTAAAACATGTCCAATGCAATCTTCCTATCTTCCTTCCAAATCCCCAAGAATCAAAATTTAGCCTTACACGTCAAACTTGAACCTAACAAATGAAAAACTTCACTCAAAATCAAGTATTGAATCAAAACAAATATCACAATAAACCGTGTCCTTAGACTGTGTTTCGTATGAGTCAATATCAAGGACTCAGTTCCTATCGACGAAAAGAAAAATTAAAAAACAAAAACTCAGCAAAGTTCAAAATTCCATCAATCCAAATAAATATCACAATAAACCATGTCCTTAGAGTTAGATTCTTTCTATAAATACTTCAAGAAAAGCTAACAATGAATACAAAACAACGATAACTAGCATGAGAAGCAACATAATGTAGTCCCCAAACATCACAATGTATTAGTTAAAAAAACATAAGCAACAACATGTTTATTTGATGCAAAAGACAAATGCTTTTGGTCTAGCCAGTGGGCATACATCACAAGTAGTTGGCAAATATGAAACATTGTCCAAAACATACCATCCATGAGATAAGCTAGCCTTGCCAATTGTGGTCAAAGACGACTTGTCCTAAAGAACACAATTGTTACCATCAAATTTAATAGTAATAGTAATTGTAGTGTTAATGCACTGATGAAGCTGAGATTGAAAGCAAAAGCGGGATATACAAAACATCAGTCAAGACAATATATGTAATGAGACAAACATCCCCAACAAAATCCACATGACGTGAGAACCATTAGGCAAAGAAACAGAAACCCCAACAAAATCCACCTGAGATTGAAACCACCGGACGGAGACCGATGGAGACCGATTCAGAAACAGTCAAACAGATTCAATAAAATCCAACAAAATCCATTCAACATTCATATCCATTCGAAACAGTCAAACAGATTCAACAAAATCCAACAAGATCCATTCAACATTCATATCCATTCAGAAACAGTCAAACAAATTCAACAAAATCCAACAAGATCTGAATGCAAACAAGAAAAAAACAAAAATAATAAAGCTGAAAATGAGACTGATGAAATTTCTTTTTGAAAAATAAGAATGGTAACTTTCAGGTGGTGCGAAATGCAATCAAGAGGGCAAACGAAATGCAATCAGAAAATTATGGGATGCAATTCGTTTGTGAGCAGAAATTTGACAGAGGATATACCTGCGATGGAGAAGCTTGGATGAAGACGACAGAGGATATACCTGTGTTTATAAACATAAACGTTTATAAACATAATCAAATGACAGAGGAAGACAACCCCACCTGAAGGCAAACGAAAATTTTGTTCAAATATACCTGCGATGGAGAAGCTTGGATGACGAGCTTGTTTCCGATGACCACTCGATGAAGACAACCCCACCTGAAGGCAAACGGCCGACTAGCAGCTACTGAGAGAGGAAATTTTAGGGCACTACGAGAGAGCTTCGACGGCTTTGACGACATTGCAGTACGTTTGGTAAAGTGAGAGAGCTGAGAGATGAAAGTTAGGGCACGCGCGAGAGGGAAATCAAAATTTAATTTTGATAAATTTTTTTAAAAAAAACAAAATAAAATAAATAATGGGAGGCCTTCAATGTCGGTTTTAAACCGACATTGTAGGCCATCTTCAATGTCAGTTTATAACCGACATTGAAGATCCGTTTTTTTCAACTGACATAATACATCCAATAATGTTATTTTCAACCGACATTGAAGCCCGACTTTCTTCTAGTGAGAATTTTGAATTGTAAGAGAGAGCGAGATTGTAAGAGAGAGCATTAATAATCATTAATGAAAGAATAACAACAATAACAGAATTTTGAATTGTAAGAGAGAGCGAGATTCTGAGCGAGATTGTAAGAGAGAACGAGATTGAGAGGGCGAGATTGTAAGAGAAAGCGAGATTGAGAGCGAGATTGTAAGCGAAAGCGAGATTGAGATTGAGAGAGCGAGATTGTAAGCGAAAGCGAGATTGAGATTGAGAGAGCGAGATTGTGAGCGAGAGTGAGATTGAGTTTAATTTGTTGTTATTTTAATTTGAAAAGTTTAATTTGTTTTTATTTTTAAAAATAATTATAAAAACTTTAATTTATTGTTATGTTTAAAAATAGTTATAAAAAGTTTAATTTATTGTTATGTTTAAAAAGTTGATGTTCATAAAATTTAAAAAGTTTATGTTTATAAACTAAAAAATTTAATATTTTTTAATATACTTCTTATAAAAAGTATAATACAAAAGATTGATGTTTGTCTTTTTTTTTTTTTTTTTTTTTTAGAAAATGGCAAGCAAATGCTTGGGATTTTTGTTGTTTACAAATGGTAATATGATTCATACAAAAAGGTTGTACATTATTAGTTTAATTAACTTATACATTATTCTTCTAATTAAGTTGTACATTATTCTTCTAATTAAGTTGTACATTATTCTTCTAATTAAGTTGTACATTATTCTTCTAATTGAGAAACAAATATTTTTTTAATTGAGAAATAAATATTTTTTTTTTTCAGATCATGGCTTTAAACCCAGGACCTGTTGATCCCGATGTTTTGTACGACCAGTCCATTCATCGATCATCTGTTGTATGGTGAGATCGTACTACTGGAGAAATATCTTGCAAGCGTCGAGAGGCAGTTCTCCAGTGCACTATCCCGCTCCACCCTCGAATACTACCGCTACTGCGCACATCTGGATTCTATGGGGTTGCCAGATTAGGATTTATTCAGTTGGACTGGCATCTGATCACAGCTTTGGTTGAGAGATGGAGGCCTGAGACGCATACATTTCATATGTCTTGTTGGAGAGTGCACTATCACTCTACAAGACATAGAAGTGTTGTTGGGGTTACCTGTTGACGGTGAGCCGGTCACTGGAGTGATGTACGATGACTGGTTAGAAGTTTGTCAACTGTACCTCGGTGCGACCCCACCTGTCGACAAGATTAAAAGATCGAGGTTAAGTTTAATATGGTTAGGAACACAATTTCGTGAGCTCACAGATGATGCAGATGAGGAAACCGTCATAAGATATGCGCGAGCATATATACTACAAATGATGGGTGGAAGTCTGTTTTCAGATAAATCAAGTCATTTTGTTCACTTGATGTTCCTGCCACTGTTAGCTAACCTCCATGATGCGGGGCAGTATTCGTGGGGTGGAGCATGCTTGGCATGGTTGTATAGACAACTATGCAAAGCAACAAGACCTGAGATTCGAGAGATAGTTGGGCCTCTCATACTTTTGCAACTATGGGCTTGGGAGCGATTTCCAACAATGGCTCCACAGCTACAACATGTTAATGACGCTCAGTTAGTTGGACGAGCCTACGGTTCTCGGTATGTTGTTTTAATTCGATTTAATTTTTATATCACTGATCTAGTTAATTTAAATTCTAAATTATCAATTTAAAAATTTAGGTGGAGAGACAAATTTTGTGTGACTAGGACAGCCACACATGTAGTCAGCCAATATAGATACATGTTTGATCTGCTTCAACCTGAACAGGTACATTACACTGAACCTAATTGATTATTTTATACACATTTTTATTGTATTTGTCTTTAATATTCTCTAATATAATATTTTGTGTTTCAGGTTATTTGGGAGCCGTACAAAATTATTATGCATACTTTGTCTAATTTTTGTACGAATGGTCAAAACATATGGCGGACGATGAGTCCTCTCATATGTTTTCACATTGGTGAGTGACATCTTCCTGACAGGATGATGAGACAATTCGGTTTTCAGCAGGATGTCCCATCGCTTGTAATACTGAACCCGTACTGCATGATATTGACCTAAGGACTGGAGATTGGTCCGAAAAAGTTGCACATTTGGTAGTGCGATGGCACTATCGTGCAAGGTTTATTGCAGTGGGGGTTTCTCTTGAACAGTTTGACACTGATATCACTCCAGAATATATTCATTGGTATAATAATATCACAAGGCCGCTACGTCACTCGTCCGGAGCAGCTGTGGGTCATCTGGTAAATGAATGAATATTATCTAATTATTTTTAATTTAAATTTATTTTAAATATTGTCTAATTGTTTTATAATTCACAGAGATCGAACAACAGTAGACTCCGTGAGGTTGCGAATGATCCGAACCAGGTTCTTGCTATATGTAGTGACAACCAAAGCTATATGGAGGAAATTCATTATATGTACGATATACCTATTGTTCCTTCACCAGCTCCTAGACGTAGAGGACCTGTTCGGGAAGAGGATGAGTTTGATGAGGTTGCACATAATGTGGAAGAGTTGCCCCTATGATGCAGAACGCAGAGTCAAATTGATTATGTTAGTCCGATGATGATGATGCCAGCATTTGGTTCAGGACATTATGACTCAGAGGCTGGTCCTTCGTCTTCATATGTGCATGGACATGGTCGAGGTCGTGGAGAGCATAATGAATATTTATATTATGAAGCGCCTGCAAAGGTACCAGAGCAACATCAAGAAGAACTCGAGCAATCTCAAGTTCGAAGTCGACGACGACAACCAGCTCGAAATCGACGACGTCCGCCTTGTGGGACACATTGATTTTTGTAATTATTTTTATATAAATGAGATATTTAATTTACATTTTTATGAGATATTATTTTTTTAATTTATTCTTTTTAGAGTTTAAATAAAATAATAAAATATTTTTAGAAATTGTTTTTATAAAATGGAAAATTAAAAAAAAAAAAGGAAGAAAGAAAGAAGAAGGACAATGTGTAATAATTAAAAAAGAAAAGAAAAAGAGAAATTTGTACGGATGACCCAAAAATTGAAGTGTACTCTCGCTCTCTATCAAAATCTCGCTCTTTCTCTTTTATTTTTATGAGATTATTTTTTTTAATTTATTCTTTTTAGAGTTTAAATAAAATAATAAAATATTTTTAGAATTTTTTTTATAAAATGAAAAAAATTTTTTAAAAAAAAAAAGAAAGGAAGAAAGAATGAAGAAGGTCAATGTGTAATAATTAAAAAAGAAAAAAAAATGGACATTTGTACGGATGACCCAAAAATTGGAGTGTACTCTCGCTCTCTATCAAAATCTTG
>NW_028325444.1:0-69273 GCF_027475165.1 Benincasa hispida
TTAGAGGAATCAGTGGTACTTAAGGAGTGAGATGTAACTACAGGGGCAAAATGGTAAATTGGCGTAGTTGTACTTACGAGCATCTGTGAAGGGTCATCGTACTTGTGATTGGTTATATCTGATGGACACAGAAATATATCCGAATGGAATCACTGACAGTTAACGGATGGTGGATCTCGTTGCTAAAGAGTCTAGTTAGCTATTCACGTACCATTGGAGCTTCGAGCCACAGGTCCATTAGGTCACCTGGGTAGCTTGGATAAAGTAGAGAACCAGTGTTTTGGTTAATTTGAAATGTTCAAATTGACAAGAGAAAGTTCAATTATATATGATATAATTAGACTGGTTAATTATATATGATATAATTGGTTAAATGTATGAGGTACATTATTTTGGAGGAAATTAGATATAAATATGATTTATATCAAGTAGATGAGAAAATACTATAGTAGATATATGATATCAAAATATAGGATATATATATATAATATGATTCTATTTATTATTTAAATTAATCGATTAATTATTTGATAATTAACTAATTTGTCCACGTTTGGACATGGGAAGTGGGCTGCATAGGTTATGGTAACCGATGAATTAAAAATGAAAATCGTTTTCATTTTTCACAATCATGCATTCATATTTTCGTCTGCGCGTAATAGAATTCGTGAAAACGATTGCGAGAGCCTATACGATAGAAGCTCTTTCGTCTAAACGATTGTCTACCTCACCTTTTCTCAAAACGATCGTATATGTTTTTCTTAAACGACCGTTCAGCCTTTTATACGCGATCATGTAGCTATTCTATACGATAAGCATTTCCACTATACGATAGCACAGTTTCATCTCCCACTTTCTTGTCGTCTACACAGCGTATTGTCATTCGTCCTCTACCAAACTCACCAAAGCCCACTCATTGGGTTTTCATGCCGAGGATACCTGGGTTTCGTGGTGTCGTCCCTGCTGTAATGCTCGTGCTTGTACTGATCGTGCTGTTGCAGTCGACATACCCACCGAGTGTTGGTAGATCCGTTGGAGGGTTTTTGCTGCTTAGGGTTCAGACGTGCGAAGAGAGTCTTCAACTGGTATAAACCCTTTCCCTGTTAATTATTGTGTTCTGAGCATGCCGATAATTAGGTTTATATGCATAACTGTTAGTGTTGAATGTATATCTTTTGTGTTTCGATCACTGTGAAATCTGGGCGATCTGAACCCACTCATGGAACTCTCAGTATGAGATCCTTCAATTGGTATCAGAGCCAGGCTTCTGATACTCCGATTTCATCTGTTGCACTGAAATAACGTATACATTCATGGTGGTCGCATTTCTACACTATTTTCAATGTTAAATTTGTTATGGATGTGCCGGATTAATGGACGTTTTTGGGATGATTTGCCTCGATTTGTTTAATTCCTTTTACATTTGCAGTTGTTTATAAACGCCCCTGTGTTTTTAGGTATAAATAATTGTAATCGAGTCTTTATTCAAAATGTTTAAAGTTTTGAGTCATTTGTCGAAGATATGGGCAAAGGTTGCGGCTCTTCGAGGAAGGAGGCGATCTAGGGTTGATCGCATCGTGCAGAAGAAGTTCTACGCATCGTATTCCATCGCATCGTGAAGATGGAGTATGTGATCGCGGTTGAACACATCGGTTAAACGATGGGGTATGCAATCAAGAGTTGGTCGTATCGGATTGACAATCGGGCACGCAATCGCTGAGTATCGTTTAATGCTCGCGCTAGATGATCGGTTAGGTTAGCAAGCTTCATCGCTTAGTAACTGACTAAATGATCGCTTAGCATCGCAAGGTAAATTGTTTACCAAGTTGCACGCATCGATTAGACGATGAGACGCTCACGTATCGTTTAAAGCGCACTAGACAATCGTTTAGGTTAGCAAGCTTCATCACTTAGTAACTGACTAAACGATCAGGCTTCGCATGGACGATCAGGCTTCGCAGCCTCGTCATCGTCTACGTAATCGTTATCTTATGTTCCTATCGTCTACTGCGTGCTGAACGATCGTCTACCTGTTGGAGTTTGCTACACGATAAAGAACTCTTGGCGGTTCAAGACCTGGTTCGCCTGTGAACCAATTTGCTAGATGAAAAAAATGTAATAGATAGGGTTTTTCATTCTTGTTTTTGGTTTAACAGGCTCATCCCCGTCCATTAATCCTTTGTTTATTACATGCGATGTATGTTTTATATGTCATATGGTATGCACATATAGTAAATCCCACCTTAGGTTATGCAATGCTCATGCATCATCTCTTTATTGTATTTTTTGTAATTTAGAGAAGCATGATTTTAATTATGTAAGAGCATGCTCATGCATCATATAATATAACAGTTATATTTATGCATGCATAAAAAGCATTGACATGCATTATCTTTATATTATAATAGTTATAGTATAAGGGTGAATGTTAGCATGTTTGTTTGGTTATTACGCGTTATATAAAAGTTATAGTAATGACCAGACATTGCATGAAGCATGACACATAGGTTAATTTATAAATGTTATAAATACCTCGTTATGCTTAATATTTTTTAGTTGTTTCTTTTTAAGAGTTAAAGAGAAATTAGAACTAAAAGAAATAAGAAGACATGCATGCTCACATAAGTTTAATTCATGGTTTTAAAATGTTTAAAACATGGATCACATAGACCTAAGATCACGGTTCTAATAAGATTAGCAACCCTAAGGCTTTAATCTTTTAATCAGTTTAATAGGATTAAATTGGCTAATAAAAGGTTAAAGTGTAGCAAATCTATCTATAAGGGACCTTTTGTCTAAGGCGGGTTCTATCTAGGTTGGGGTATTTAAGTTGACGGAAACATAACACCCCTACCTGGGAACTTACCTGGAAAGATGAATTTAGATAGATTTGATGCATGCATGCAAGTTAAGGACAGTCCATTAAAGTGTTTAAAAGTGACTACTTGAACTTGTTCATATTTCATAAACAAACGTTGTTTATGAATAGAGTTTAAAAAGATGACTTAGACTAAAATCAGTAGCCAGATTGTCTAGGTTAATGAATCCCTAGGTAGAACATTCAGTAGGAGGTACTTGGAGCATAAGATGCTTCACTTAAACCTTTCACTTTTCTCTTAAATAGTCCACTCCGTGAGATCTATCCTCGGCCTCGTGGCACCTTTGGCGTGACCCCCCAACAGATGGTGTTTGGGTAGGTCAATATCAAGGTGGATGGAGAGAATGTTCATAGTAAGTGGGAGCGGGAAGTGTGATAGCATATCCTTCGATCTCCCTCGTTAGGTTGAATAAAGTTACTGCGCATCGCCTCGAGGCACCCTGGGAGTGTCCCTCTAAAGGATGACAGTTTTACGCGTTTCTATATATGATCTACTGTAAGAGGATAAGTAACTTAGTCTCTTGTCCTAATCTGTCTTTTCTCTACGGTAAGCGCATTAGGGTGGGACTCTGGACCAAAAAATGGTGGCTGTTAGGTTCAGTTCTAAGAGTTGGTTCTGCCTAATGGTTGAGAATGTCTCATCCCAGTTAAGGGGCAACTGATAAACCCACCGGTGGCATTTGTCCTGACTCATTGAGGCATCATTGCAAAATAGAAATCTATAACTTAGGGTACTTGAAACTGTTTTGCAAAACTAATTGGTTTAAAAGTGGTTTAGCAAAAACTAATAAAGTTTTGTTCGTATTTTCAGCAACTTTTTCAAATGGCTACAACCACTTTATCGTTGTTAAGCGCTAAAAAACTAACTGGCGACAATTTTTCAACATGGAAACACATGATCACGACGATCCTAATCATCGAGGATTTCATGTTTGCTCTCATGGAGGCTTGTCCTCCTATTCCAGCTCCAAATGCCACTCGAAATATTCGAGAGGCATACGAGCGATGGACAAGGGCTAATGAGAAGGCCCGAGCCTATATCTTGACAAGTCTTTCTCAAGTCTTAGCCCGTGAGATCATGAAGTCCCTGCGGAGGATTTTTGGACAACTATCTGAACAGTTTATGCATGTGGCTCTTAAATTCATATTCAACTCCAAAATGCAAGAAGACACCTCTGTTCGTGAACATGTGCTAAACATGATGGTCCACTTCAATGTGGTAGAGTTGAATGGGTCTACCATCGATGAGGGCAGCTAAGTTAGCATAATCCTGCATTCTTTTCCGGAGAGCTTCCTACTCTTTGTTAGCAATGTGATTCTTAACAAAGTGAAAATATAACCTTACAACTCTCCTCAACGAGTTGCAGACATACCAATATTTACTGAAAAGTAAGGAGAGGCAGATGGGTGAGGCAAATGTTGTTGCATCCTCTAGGATGTTCCATAGAGGTTCGACCTTAGGTACGAAGTCTGCACCTTTTACTTCTAATTCTGCAAAGGGGAAGAAGAAGAAGGGTGATAAGGGAAAAGGGAAGGCACCTGTTAATCCACTGCCTTCGCCCCGAGGAGGCGTCCACCAGTTGCTAAGGGAAAATGTTTCCATTGCAACCAAGATGGACATTGGAAGAGGAACTGTCCTCGGTATCTGAAGGAGAAGAAAGCAGCCAAGGGCACCCCCACGGGGCCCGATAGCCATTTGGGGCACGACTTTTTCTCATTGTTCTGAACCCCTGGGTCTGTTTTCAAATTTTCGCCAGCCGGAAAGTTCGCGCACAAAAATTGGTTCCCAGGGCACCCCCACGGGGCCCGATAGCCATTTGGGGCACTAAACGAGCTCCGTTTGCAAAACCGTCTTCACGCACGGCTTTCTCTCATTGTTCTGAGCCCTTGGGTCCGTTTTCAAATTTTCACTCGCAGGAAAGTTCGCACACAAAAATTGGTCCCCGAGGCACTCCTGCCGGGTCCGATAGCCGTTTGGGGCACCAAACGAGCTCCGTTCCCAAAATCGTCTCCGCGCATGGCTTTTTATCATCATTCTAAACCCCTGGGTCCGTTTTCAAATTTTCACCTGCCTGAGTGTTCACGCACAAAAATTGGGCCACAAGGCCATGGTATGTTTTCTAAACTTTTAATTCACTTGCTCTAAGTCCAAACATTGTATACTCATATCTCCATCTAGGAAGTTTTGGACTTTCAAGACAACATTGACTCAAAAGTTCATACTTCCATTTAAGGTCACCCTTGGTCTTGCAATTTCCTCCCCAACAATATTCTCATATAGAGCAAGATCAGTGGACATCGTTCGTCAATGAATGATTGAGTGAAGAATGGGATGTAAGTCATTCACAATAAATTAAATGTCAACATTATCATTAATTTGATAGGTAACTTCAACTAGATTTGTTGTACAGGAAATCAGTCGTCTTCAAAAAGAACGACGTGCGAAATGTGTATATAATCATCACATTTCTTGGAAGGGTTATGCGAATCTTGCCCAATAATTTGTAAGTTTTTCTACTTTAATTAAATCTTTTACTCTAATATGTTTATGCTAATTAAATATGTATGTTCATGTAGAACCTATCGAATGATCCTTCTTATCGGGTGACTTTATGGAAAGAAGCAAGAAAAGGAAAAAATAAAGAATACTTTGATGAAGCTACTTGAGAATGTGCCAATCAAATTGTATGTTTATATTGTGCAAAGTTAAGATGACATAATATAATGTTTAAAACTTGTGATGATATAGATATTGTGTGAAAATTGTAATATGGTTTACAAGATAAATCGGCTAAAGCCTATGAAGGTGAAGATGTTTTGACCAAAGCATTGGGTACAGAGGAACAGGTGGGACGTGTTAGAGGAATGGGTGATTTTGTTTCTCATTCCCAATATTTTAAATTAGTAAAACCAAAGTCCTTAATGAGCCAAGAAATTGAAGGAGGCTCTAGTGAAAAAAATGTTTGACATGGTAAATTGTCAAGAGAAAGAACACACAATAGACAATCTCATTAGTCCAAATCATTTGTTGGAAGTGTTGCACTAAGTGCATTTGAAGAAAAAGATACTAAGAAGATGCCTAAAGAAGATATAGAGATAATTTATTTGTTGTGACTTTTGAATTTTAATCATATTAGACGTGTTTAACCATGCATGACATAAGTTCTTTTAAATTTGGTAAGGGGACACCATGTCACTTGGCTATAGGAACTGTAGATAATATTATTGCAATAGCCACAACATTTGATGATGATGTGTCATGCTTAACTGTTAAAGTTCTGATTGACATTGCCATTGGAGAAGATTTGCCTATACCAATTCATGTGAAGGGTAAAATAGAGTCCTTACATCAAGCAATGGGCAACTTCGTAACATGGCCTTGTGAACTTGTAGTTATGGTTGACGAGAAAAAAAGTATGCCTCTTTTTCAGTATATGAGTTTGGTTATTTATTATTTTTCCTACTTTGAATTTTTGTAACTTTGGTTATGGTAGGACCATTCAACAATTAAGAGCTTTCGCCAGTCCTGCAAATATACTGATGCCAATGGTACCATCAAACTCTTGAATGGACATGCCATGCATAACATGAATGATGTAGACATGATCCGTATCACTTTGGACGAGCATATAACATGGAAGAGACAATTTATTTATTTAGGTTGCGATGATCTGATCCAATGTTGCAATATGGTTGAAATAGGCTACATGTGTATTTTGACATACATTGCGTAAGTATTACTCATCTAGATTCACTCATGTATACTTTGTTTCATGTTTAAATAATAACTTTTACTTTGTTTAGGTATCTTTGGGATGAATGTGGTCGTGATATTACGAAGAAGTTTTTTTATAATTGATCAAGCAAGAATACCGCCACATGTGAAGTCTCAAGATATTTGATCCAGAAATTTAGTCAATCAACTAGAATTGGCTAATTTAGACCAATTTGTCCTTATTCCATATAATACAGGGTAAGTAAATACAAGTTCTTAAGTTATTTTTAATTTGCATTATACACGTACTAATATTTCAAAATTGTTACTTATTATAGTTATCATTGGATATTGATTGTAATCAATCTACAAGAAAATTGTGTTTATGTTTTGGACTCTCTTCGAAGTAAGGTTCAAGAGGATTTTCATGGAGTTCTAAATATGTAAGTGTAATTGAACTTTCTTAGTTCTTAGTCGAAGTATTTATGTTTAACTAATGTTTTCAAACTACTTAGTGGATTGAAAACATGGCAAGCCAAACACGATCTCCAACACCATCGGTCTTCTCAAAAATTGAAACCTATATAGGTAAATTTGCATTCATTTGTTAACCATTTATCTAACCATGATCTGTTTATTGGAAGATTTATGTATAATATTTTTGTGTTTATGGGGTATTTGGTGTTAAGTATTCATGGAATTAGTACTAACTGATATTTGTGAATGAGAGAAATGATAGCTTGGTGTAAGTATTTTATGAAAGTCTGTTATTGTTATGCAAATATTGGTGATTAGTGTGTTTATTTCATATTTGATGAGTATATGTAATGGATTGGAAATATTGATTCTTGTTTGTAGATAAATTCATAGGTGGAAGACAAATATTGATGGCTTGCCATGCAAATTTTTGTTTATATACTTTTTAATAAAAAAACAATGACGGACATTTCCTGATCCAACACGAGACATATAATGTCGTTTTTAACTTCTTGACCGAAAAAATGGATTCGACAACGGAATTTAAAAAAAAGGACAATAATTGTTAAAACGGATAGATTCTGAGCTTCAATGTCAGTTTAAAAGGCTTCATTTGATTCTTGGTTTTCAGTTGCAATCGACATTAAAAGGATTTAATAACACTATCTTTAATGTAGGTAACAATGCGCTAAAAATGAAGAAGATGAAGAGGAAGAAGAAGTACACTAGTGTTTTAACATGGTTCGACTAAGGGAAAAGGCCTACTTCCATGGGAAGACGTGTTTTTGAAGAAAATGTGAGTACAACCTATTTGTTTTTTCTTTTCTATGTATAAAAACATTACGTACTGAGAGCTCCTTTTTATAAATGTCTAAGGGAGATCAGTTTTTACATGAATTGTATAAAAGAAAGAACACGTAGCCGTTGGATTTACTTTTTCAACTCTCCACCTTAAATCTAGCTTTATATTTTCTTCAAGTGTCTTCAGATCTGATCAATATTATCCTTTTCAGGTACGTCAAAGCCTATCAGCTCGAGGTACTTTTGGCGCTTTAACTTCGACACAGGTTTTGGGAGCCTGTCTGCAAGATTGTCAAAAGTATGATGTCACACCCCCTCCCTAGCCTTAGCCCCCAAGACTTGGAAAGGAGCATGAGGATATACCAGTAGTATTCCAAAACAACATTTTAATTTAACATTTCTCCCCTTATCTATTAAAGATTTTAACATGTTTACAATAATCTATCTAACTTTCATACATAGAGTTCAATTTCCTATTTTCTCCCCTTATCTAACTTTCATACCTTTTTTAAGCATGCTAACTTATGTAGTCCGGGTATAATCTCAGTTTCCATAGAAATTTCACAAACAATATCATGGTAAACAACATAACATCATAAGCATGCATTTTGCACTTACATATGCATTTATCCACATATCAACGCATAGAACTAAGTAAACACTCACCGCAAGCAAGTTTTTCCACTAAAATCACCTTGAGAATATTTTCCTGAGAAGTCCTCCATATCAATTAAAATTCCCCAATTAATACTTGTAATATCAATAGATAATGTCAAAATAGCCAAAATACCATTATATAATGAAAATACCAGCCTACTCTACTCCAATTTAGGCAAAATCCTAAAATTAGCAGGTTATTTGGACTGTGGTAGGCATATGGGCATTTGGATGTAGGCAGGGTAGGCGTGCTATGCCGCACAGAGGGCTGATGCGTTGGGCATGCATAATGGCCTGTTGCGCTGGGCGTGATGCGTCGTACGAGGGAGCAGCTGTGCTGGGCTAGCGCGCGGGATGCGTCAAGCGAGGCACGCGGACGGACGCAGCGCTGCAAGACATGCGCGTAGGGTGTGGGTTGGCTGTGCATCCAGGCTGACTCAATACCTCATCAACGCAACCTTTGTTTCTTTTGATCTTCAATTAACTTGGCAGCCTAAGAACTCAAATGTAACACTCTAAATATGCTCTCAACACAAGTTTTTTTTATGATGGTATTAATAAATCCCTTTCGTCCAACCCCTCTATTTATAGCCATTCCAAACTCACCTCTTTGTGACAACCCAACTCCTATTTGTCTCTGGAGCTGTCAACACTTAGCCTACCCAGCCTAGCCTTGAGTTGTTCTCATCTTAGCTTGCCAGCCAAAATTCCCTTTTTTGCATGAAATCTCCTTCACCCACCTTCTGCTTAGTGTGATAAGACTTTCATTGCATGAAATCTCCTTTGTCCACCTCCTGTTAGAACTTTGTGTGATCCTCCTTTTTCTACCTAAATTACTTAAATACTTAAACATATTTCTCTACTTAAATTGTTTAAGACTTATGCTCGTATAACTATTGGCATCTTTCCTTAGAGTTTTTCCACCAATTAGCCTTACCTTTTGTCCTTAACACATAGCAACTCACCCTTCCTTCATCAAAGTCCCATTTAGCCATCGCATGAGTCGGCCATCACCAACGCATAGAGTGGCCGCGCACCCTCGATGCATGGCTTGCTAGGTATGCTTGCTCGGCCTACTAAGCATGGATGCACGGTGTTGACCATCGACCCATAGGTGTGCTGCCTAGGCGATTGCGCGCTTGGCCGCATAGGCACGTTCGGTCGCATAGGCGCGCTCGGTCGCATAGGCGTGCTCGGTCGCGTGGGTGTGTCTCGCCGCATGGGTGTGCACTTGGCATAAGGCATCGACGCATGGCTGCTCGGCCGACTTGGTAGCGCTTGACGCATAGGATGGGCGTCCGACGCATAGGTAGGGGGCATACATGTTCGACGCATGGGCTGCGCGCTTGACCTCGACGCATGGCCTGTGCACTTGGCCTAGACGCATGGCCTGTGCGCTTGGCCTCGACACATGGCCTGCGCTCCTAGCATGCTCACTCGACGCATGCCTCCAACGCATACCGTGCTTGTGTCCGCATGCCTTTGCGTTTGTTGTATGCAAGCCCTTGGCCATTTTTCAAGTCTTCTTCCTTCCATTCTCCTTGCACTCTTGTGTTCAACATATTTAAGCCTCTCATATGCGTTTGGTCTTTTGGTCACCTTTTTGGATAATTTAGTATTAATGTTTTTCACTCTTTGTCCCAATATCCTTACTTAGGATTTTTCTTCTCTATTTAACCTTCCACTTTAGATTTAGTGTTAGGGTCTTACATATGAATCTTTAAAATTTGTATCTCTCCATTTTTAAGTAATACCTATGTAGAACCTATTGAATCACAAATTTAGCTGCAAATCTTCTCCAAATCTTCTTGTGAGCCACCTCAAGATCTTCCCTACTATTCTCTTGGAGTTTTAGATTGAGTTGCAGGACTCAAAATAAGCTTGAATGAAGGGCATTTGAAGAAGAACACACTAATGCACCACTTGAAGAACACTTTCTTCAACTCGAATTTTTTAACAAAAGCTCAACTGATGCATGCTTGAATTCCACTTCAATCTTCTCTATATATTATAGGACTATCATGCAAAGGAGAAGCCTGCATGAGATGCAGTTCATGCTTGGAGTATTGAAGCTAGAGTCGAGTGGGTTTGGTGTGAGCTACTTGAAGGTGAGTGGAGAAATCCAACTTTTCTCTTTTTTCTCTTTTTCGATTTTTTCAAATTTGATTTCTAAAATCAATTTGATTTTCAAAACTAAAAATTTTATTAATTTTACAAAATTAATTTCATAAATTAATTTTTCAATAAAAATAATAATAAATAATTAATTAAACAATTTAATTAATTCCAATTAATTCAATATCAAACGTTAAATTAATTTTACATAAAATCCACCTTCATGAATTTAATATTTAAATCATATTTAAATATTAATTAATTCTCTAATTGCGTTTAATTCAAAACTTAAACACACAATTATATCTCATATAATTACTAATTCCCTTAATTCTAATTTGAACATTTCAAATTAACTTATCACGCTGTTCTGAAGCTAATCCATTTACGAGCACAGAGGTATCTTGTGGACTACAAAGCATGGACTCCAACGATCCGAGATTAATTGACTAAACTTCTTACACCGAATTAACTCCAATTCGTTAACTAATGGGTCACTCCACTAAAGCCCATAGTTGCACTCTCTCCACTGTAGACATATTATGTCCATTCAATATAACCATGATTAGTAAGTTAACCCTTCACAAGTTATTCGTGATAATGGCTGGGTCAAATGTCCGTTTTACCCCCGAGATTACCTCTTGTTCTTTAAGTCCCACTAATCCTCTAATGAACAATTGGTTTATGATCCGATCAACAAACTGAGTCCCTCTCACGCCAATGAGAGGGTGGGACCCTTGTTCAAGACCCAGAGTCAGCACTTAAGGGAAGAATCTCTCTTATGTTAATTCAACCATTGAACCATTGCGTGTACTTAAAGGACCAATTATAAGAAGCAAGGCAAATAAGATTCAAGAGGAATTCACACTACATCTTCAAAAACTAGCAAATTCAAAGAACCGAAAAATTATTTTGAGAATTTTTTTTTATATAATATTACATCAATGAGTCAAGAAGAGAATGGCATGAAGATGGCACGGGAAAAGTCCTATATTTTGGAAGATGACACGGTTGTCAAAAAAAGTGTGTAAATTTTGTGAAGAAAATGCTGTCAAGTGTGCACTGCATGGGGAAATATGATGTCAAACTTTGTCAAACATGCATATCTACTTTGCCGCCTTCTAGAAGAGATATTTAAGGCAATTTGAAGCTTTCTACGTCCTAGTTTATCATTTAGACTTATAATTTAGTATGCAATTAAGTTTCAAGTTTCTAGATGTTATTTTCTACAATTTATAAATAATTGTATTTAAATGACTTTTGAATTTCTTGGTCTATCCACGACCATTTGGCCTATAAAATGGCTTGTAATGTTCTTCAAAACTCAGATTATCCATAGTAAAAAAGCTTGTACTTATTCAACCCTTTGATGTTGTCTTTACTTTCAAATATTGCTTTAGATTTGATGTTTAAATTAATTCATTGGATTAGTCTTTATTAGGCTAATTCTGTTGTCTTAGGATCTAAGAGTGACAAGAATAAGTCACCCAACCTTACTTATATACTATAGATCATTTTGACTATTTGCTTGAACCTGATCCACTTTTATGTCTCTACATAAAGTTCAAGTACTCATGTAATAGTCATGAATCTTTTAATTTATTGGATTTATTTCTAAAACGAAAATAAGCAATACATATATTCAATAACAACTATTGAATTTTCATAAATAAGTTTTATTGTTTACAAACCACGAGTTTTAAGACATAAAACCCAACACCCAATGCCTTTTGCCATGGTTGGACATATGTCTGCTCACAAGGCTAGCTAAGTAGGATAGATCAGGTCTTGTTGAGACCATGAGGTATATCAATAGGATGCTTGATTAATGCTTAGGGTAGATGAGCCTCTGTCTCTCATATTGTCAATGCCTCGGATTTTCCTTTATTCACCTAAGTCTTTCATGTCAAATTCTTTGCTCAAAAGGCCTCCATGCAAGGAGCATATCATCAGCATATAAAAGTAAGTAGCCATTTCCTTTATAGGTGGTAGAGTTTATATATGCATACATGTCATGAAAGCTCCTTTGAAACCCCGGGCTAGCAACATAGTCATTAAATCTTCTATACCAGCATCTAGGGACTGTTTAAATCCATAGATTGACTTGTTCAAGAGGCAATACAAGTCTTATTTTCCCTTAACTTCATAATCTTGAGGTTGTTGCATATAGATTGTTTCTTCTAGATACCCATGTTGGAATGTTGTTTTTACATCTAGTTGATCCAATTCAAGATCACGTTGGGCTACCAAAGATAGAAGAAGTTTGATTATAGTGTGTTTTACAATAGGAGAGAAGATTTCAGTATAGTCAATATCTCTGAGTAAAACCCTTAGCAAATATCTTGCCTTATATCTAGGCTTCTAATCTTTAGTGATACCCTCTTTTAGTTTGAAGATCCACTTTGATTGAATTAGTTTGCATCCTTTAGTAAGAGAAGTAAGAGACCAAGTGTCATTAACCTTTAAAGAGTCAATTTCCTCATTCATAGCCTCAATCCACAATCTGGCATCAAAACCACCCAAAGTTTCTTCAAAAGTGGTTGGTTATTGATCATTAGGAGCCACAGTGGCATTCAACACAAGATTCATGTAGTTTGTGTCTGCATATCTGGCTGGAGGAACTATATTCTTCTTTTTCTATCCCTTGCTAGAGAGTATTGACTTAGATTAGGAGGACATTCAACACCCTCTACATGAACACTTGATGCTTCCTCTATCTCTTCTATGTTAGAGTTAGGATCTTGTTCTGTAACATTCTCCACCTCAAAATTAATGGTATAAGTTGTTGTTTCTTCTTTAGGACTTTTCTAGGTATAAGTTGATGTTTCCTCTATCTCATTTTCTCTAAAGGTAACATCCCTAATGATTATAAATCTTTTCTCAGTGGGATGCCAAAGTTTGAGCCCCTTCACACCTTCCACAAAACTAACAAACATAAACATAGCAGCTCTAACTTTAAGTTTCCCTTGATTATGATGAGCATACCCAACACAACGAAACATCTTAAGGTCATTTAGATTGGGAGGGTGTTTGGTCCACTATTCTTCAATTTTAAGATATTTAGGGAGGTGTGAGGACTTCTATTTAGTGTACAGTAAATAGGTAGTTGCTTCAGCCCAAAACTTCTCTTCGAGGATGACATCTGACAAAAGAAACCTTACTCTTTCCATGATAATTCTATTTAGCCTCTCAGCTACCTCATTCTGTTGAGGGGTTTGCTTCATTATACTGTGTCTTGTTATTCCATTTTCTTTATAGAAAAGGTTTAAACTCCTCACCATAGAACTCCAGACCATTATCAGTTTTAGGGTATTTGATTTCCTTTGTTGCCTATTTTTCTATCATTGATTTCCATTCTTTAAATTTTCCAAAAACCTAATCCTTTGTTTTTAGAAAATACAACCAGCTTTTTCTTGAAAAATCATATGTAAAGGATGTATATACCTTGACCACTTAGGCTTGGAATTGAGGTTATCCCCCATAAGTCTGTATGGATGTAGTCTAGCATGCCCTTTGTTGTATGCTATGCTTTGATGAATGAATGTCTTTTAACTTTTTCCAACACACGGTGTTTACATAAAGACATTTTATTACTGATCTCCTTGGGCAAAATTCCTTGTTTGGATAGGGCATTAAGGCCTTTGGAGCTAATGTGAGACAATCTGTTGTGCCATAGGTCTGCCTCTGTTAAATCTGAGGTGAGAACAACATTAGCTTCTAAGTGTCTTTATATTTTCTTCAAGTGTCTTTCAGATCTGATCAATATTATCCTTTTCAGGAAAATCGAAGCCTATTAGCTCGAGGTACTTATGGAGCTTTAACTTCAACACAGGTTTTGTGAGCATGTCTACATGATTGTCAAAAGTATGATCTTTTAAAATTTGTATCTTTCCATTTTCAATTTTGTCTCTGATGAAGTGATATTTAACATCAATGTGCTTGGTTCTACTATGATATTTTGGACTTTTCGAGAGGTGAACGGTGCTCTTATTTTCACAGTAGATATTAACTACTGTTTGATTTAATATGAGATCATTCACCAATCCTTTAAGCCATAAACCTTCTTTGATTGCCTCTGTAAAAGCAATACATTATGCCTCTATTGTTGATAAAGTCACTATTGATTGTAGGGTGGCTTTCCAACTAATTATATTTCCCTTAGTAGGAATATATAACCCAATAAGGATCTTCTTTTGTCATTTTCCTAAGCAAAGTTCTTAGTCAACATTCCCAAACTAGGTTAAATTCAGATTCCTCTGACCTTTGATAGGTTATTCTAGCATCCTTTGACCATGTTAGATATCTTAGTATGCACTTAGTGGCTTCCCAATGAAGGAGTATATCAGCATGCAGCGGAAGCAACAAGGATCAATAAGCATTCTAATTCACTAATTTGGCTTTAAATAAAGCATGCTCATATAATAATAAGATGGTTTCAAGTAATACCTTTGTAGAACCTATTGAATCACGAATTCAGCTGCAAATTTTCTCCAAATCTCCTATGAACCACCTCAAGATCTTCCCTACTATTCTCTTGGAGCTTTAGATTTAGTTGTGAGACTCAAAATAAGCTTGAATGAAAGGAATTTGGAGAAGAACACACTGCACCCACTTGAAGAAAACCTTCTTCAACTCGAATTTTTTTAGCAAAAACTCAATGGATGCATGCTTGAGTTCTACTTCAATCTTCTTATATCGCAAGACATCATGCAAAGGAGAAAACTGATCGAACCAACTGATCTCGCTGGATCTCGCTCACTGAACTGATTCAATCTTACTGTTGGCTCATCGACTTGCTTGAATCTTGCTAAAACTCGATCTCTCGTTGAAAACCGGCTCAATAATCTCGCTCAAACTTGATCTTTCACTCCTTGCTCGAAATCTCGCTCGAAGTTGATCAAGATCTCGCTCGAACTCGATCTCTCCCTCGAAATTTCATTAGAATCTCGCTCGAACTAGAAATCTTGCTCAAAATCTCGCTTGAAAATTCCATCAGAATCTCACTGGAAATGAAATCTCGCATGAAACTTTGTCAAATCTCACTGCTCGATCATGGAATCTCGCTGGAAATATAAAAAATAAAATTAAAAGAAACTAAAACAATCTCGCCCAATAACATTAGAAAAACAATAATTACCAAACAATAGTAGGACACGAATTAAAATGTCTAAAAGAAATTTAATATATAATAATCTACTAAAAAAGAAAAGAGCTAGATAAGTGTAACAAAAATAAAATAAAATAAAAAGTAAAACTAGAAGATCACTCACATAAAAAAAGAAAAAAGAAAAAAGAAAAAAGGAGGAAAAAGAAAAAAAGAAAAAAAGCAATACATAATTTTTCAAAAGAGGTAAAGGAAAATTTTCCTGAAAAGCAAGGTGCAAATGTTTACTACAAGACAACAAGCATAAATATAAAGATGACCAAATCTAACCTTCATTAACCACCCTAAATTTCAACCACATACATAATAATAATCTTCATATGAAAATAAAATTAGAAAAACAGAAGGTACACATTATAGCTAAAAAAATAAAAAAACAATAAGGTAGGGATAAGATGAAATAGAAAATTTGATTCTCGATCAATTAATTTTTCTTACACCACCTCAAATTTACTGAATATAAGAGAGATAAAGGGCAATTACATTCTTAAAGAGACAACAATATAGAAGTAGAAGAATTACTGCTCAATAATATTTGAAATAAATAATGTAATAGAGAATTTACCTTAAGAGCACTAAAGTTAACTAACAAATTGAAATAACATATAAATTTTTAAGAGAAAAAAGTTTGAAATGTTTGACTACTTCTTTTATGAATTTTTTTAAAAAAAAATTAAAGAGAAAAAAAAAATTGAGAAATTATTTTTGAATGAGGTTTTGAAACAAAATTTAAAGTAAAAAAATTGGAAAATGTTTTTGGAAGAGAGTTTTCGATAAAAAAAAAAAAAAAAAGGAACAACAAAGTTTGAGAAAATATTTTGAAAAACAAAACCAGATTTGAAGTGGAAAAGATTAAGAATTTTTTTTTTTGGAATGGAGTTTTGCTGAAACAAAAATTGAAAAGAAAAGTTTGCGAAAATGTTTAAAAAGAGAGTTTTTCGAAGAAGAGAGTTTTTGAAAAAGAAAAAGGTTCGGGAAAATATTTGAAAACAAAAAATGTTTTGGAAAGAGTTTTTGCAAAAGGATTTAGGAAAATATTTTTGAAAGAGATTGAATGTTTTATGCAATGAATTTTTGCAAAAAAAAATAAAAAAATAATAATAATAAAGAAAAAATAATGATGAGATAGGGGTTTTGAAAGAAAACTTAAAAGTGGAAATAGTTTTGAAAGAGAGATTTTTTTCAAAAGAAAAATTAAATTGAAAAAACGAATTGAGAATATATTGTGAAAAAAAATAGTTTGCAGCAAATATTTCAGAAATAGTTTAAAACCCAATAAATAAATAAATAAAAGCTTCGAGAAAATATTTTGAGTAGAGTTTTTGAAAGATAACGCTCTTGAAAAAAAGGAAGAAAACAGTGTGAGAATATGATGAGAGTTTTTTTTAAGGAGAAAGATTTTGCAAACAAAAAAAAGGTACAAAATTTTTTTTGAAAAAGTATTTTGAGAAGTTTTATGAAAATGAATTTTTGCAAAAAAACAAAATTGAATCTAAAATGCTTTGAGAAAATGTTTATATGAAAGAGGGGTTTGAATGAGCAACAACAACAGCTTTATAGAGTACTACTCCAGATATGGGGAAGTGATGATTAGTCTTATCTCCATATAGTGCATTCTGAACAAAAAGTCAACTGATACTCTTGCATATGCAAAAGGGCGAGCGGTCACTTACAACAAAAATATGAAGAAAGCAAGCTAACTAAACTAATACAATACCTGACATGAAAGCATAATAAAAAAGGGGTTGGATCGGGCATGTAGCCATGGCCAACAGGCCCTGGACAAGATGACCGTGACACTCCCCCACTTAATTGGTTGACGTCCCTGTCAACTGACCCTGCTCGAACTCGGTGATTGCTGGAACTGCATTCTTCAAGTCTTCCACGCGCTCCTAACTGATTTCTTCGTCAAGGAGGTCCTTCCACTTCACTAAGAACTCTTCAGTTCTCGTCTCGGTCTTCCGATACGGTGAGTACATCTATCCATAATTTGTGTAACTTCCCTTTCAGCTGAATTCTTCATCGTGACAGGTGGGCGCATCAATATATTCCGTTGCTCATCATCGGGATCGGGGTGATAGGGCTTCAGGATACTCACATGGATGACAGGGTGGATCTTCATCCATGAGGGTAGCTGAACCCTATACAAGATTTTCCCGACCTTCTCAATCACTTCCACTGGCCCTTCTTATTTTCGTACTAGACGTTGGTCTCTTTGGCCTCAGAAACGGAACTGTTCTGGTCGCAGCTTGATTAGTACTTTAGCTTGAAACTCGAGGGGCCTCCGCTCTTATCAGCTCACTTCGTCATTTTTTACGCTCTTTCTAGACAGGTGCGAGCTATTTCAGAGGTTTGGCTCCACTCCTTGGTGAAATTGTGTGCCTGAGGGCTTTTGCCCGCATAGGGATGGTCCACTAGATGTGGCATGAGTGGTTGTCTGCCGTACACTACCTCGAAGGGCGTCTTTCTAGTTGCGGAACTTTGTTGGCTGTTGAAGCTGAACTGAGCAATATCTAACAACTGGACCCAGTTCTTCTGTCTAGCATCGATAAAGTGACACAGATATTCCTCGAGCATGTTGTAAAGCGTTCCGTCTGGCCGTCTGTTTGGGAATGGTAGCTAGAGGAAATGTTCAGTGCTGATCCCAATATCTTTAACAATTCTGTCCAGAAGGTCCCAGTGAATCTCCCATCCCGATCACTAACAATGCTCACGGGGACGCCCCATAATTTCACAATGTGCTTGAAGAACAGTTGGGTAATCATCACAGCTGTACACATCTTCGACGTTAGGATAAATGTGGCATATTTTGAGAACCGGTCGATGATAACAAGGATCGATTCAAACTCTTTAACCTTGGGCAAATGGGTGATGAAGTCGAGAGACACACTTTCCCATGGTCTAGAGGGCACAGTAGGGGCTCCAAAAGACCCGTTAATTTCGCCCTTCGACCTTATCTTGTTGGTAGACAAGGCAAGTCTTGGTAAATTGCATGACGTTGTCTCGAAGGCTCGGCCAATAGTAACCTTGTTTTTGATGGAACACGAGACATACGCAGTGGAGTAAGGATCTAATTATACTCTAATTGCTTTTAATTTAAAGAAAAAAAGCATGCAATTGAAGGAAAAAACAGTAAATTAAAGATTACTTTTGAAGCTCCCGAAAATCACTTTTCCTTGCTGAATCTCGACCTAAAATCTTTCAAACCACCACTAGATTTGATCTACTATTCTCTGGACTCAGAACCAAATTGTGGGACCCGGTTGATGAAGAAACCGGAGAGAAAAAGAGATGGAAAAGAAATGCTTTTTTGGGTTGGGTTTTGGGTTATGAATTTTCCTTAAAATAGTGTTTTTTTTTTCAGCCCAAATTTGAAAAATTTTTTGGCAAATGGGTAAAAATTTTAATCCAAATTCGAATCCCATATTTATAGAAAAAGGCCATGCAAAAATTGCATGAAATCAATTCGTAAAAACCCAACACCTAGAATCCACTATCTAAGTGGGCTTAATGTCTCCACTATAAGCCAACACCTAACCCACTATTTTGTTAGTGAAATTATCCAACAAAAGTTTGGATTTTCCCACTAACTTTAGTCAAAGGGCAAAATAGTCATTTTGTCAAAGTCAAACTTTGACCAAAAAGTCAACATTTTGACTTTTTATGATTTTTTCGTGTTGACTAATTTTGACCTCCCGAGCATGAATCCGCATTCATTTTCTTGAAATTAAAATCATATTTGAATATAATGTTGGTCAAAGTTTGACTTTTCAAAGTCAAAAGTCAACTTTTTGACTTTTTACATCTTTGACCATTTCCATTATTTTCGAGCTTCCGAATATGAACGTATCCACATTCTTGATATTTAAATCATATTTAAATATTAAAGCTATATCTCTAAACTATAAAACCGACTACTATATCACATATACTTGTCGGTTTCTCTCTCTTCACCTAATTCGAACAATTCGAATTATTCTATCATACTGTTCTAAGTTTATTCCATATGAGCTAGTAGGGGAACCTAATGGACCTATAGATCATGGGCTCCAACGATCCGAGATTAGCTGGCTAAAACTCTTTTAGACGGAGCTAATCAACATTCGTTAACTAACGGGTCATTCCACTATAGTCTCGTAGTTGCACTCCTCTCACTATAGATATATTTGTGTCCATTTGATATAACCATGATTAGTAAGCTAATCCTTCATAGGTTGTTCTTAATCTCAGCTGGGTCATAAAACCGTTTTACCCCCAAGACTACATCTTCTTTTTTAAGTTCCATTGATCCTCTAATGAACAATTGGTTTAAGATCCAACCTATAAACCGAAACCCTCTCGAGCCAAGGAGAGGGTGGGGCCCCTTGTCCAAGATCTGGATATAGTATTAAAGGGAACAATCTATCTATTATCCCTATAATGGGTAGGAGTGAATTCCGTCTTGCACCCTATGTTCCCAGCTATCCACCTGATCTTACCCCGGAAATGGGAGGCTTATTGGGCCAGCGATAATGAGCTGCCCTAACCTATGCAGATCTAAGGATAATTCTGAGTGAACAGGATTTCATAGTTAGCTCAGGATTAAGATTAAGTTACCTAGGTCATCAATTAACAAAATAGTTAGTTTTATACATTAAACGACATTTAGAACGTAAAAAGTGACTATTTCCTGGTTTAGTCTTATGTAAACTCTTTATATAGAACGCCTCAACTTTCATGTCTCCACATGAACGATTCAGGATCACATCGTTTGTTCTAACTACAAAGTGGGGTGCATCTATAGTGTCCCCAGAATAAGGCGCTCAACCTTATTCATATACTATAGACCATTTTGGCTATATATTTGAACTCTATCCACATTTATGTCACTACATAAAGTTCAAACTACATTAAATAGCCTCATGACCTTAGTTTATTGCATTCAAGATTACAATTTCAATAACAACTTTATCAAAAAATAAAATAGAATATGTTTATTAATTTACAAACTACAAGTTTTAGGACATAAAATCCAACAAACTCCCACTTGGACTAAAACTCCTAGTGGAGTATCACAATATTGAATTTAAGTGAGAAACAATATGAGTACAATAAACATATGAATACAATAAACTAGGGCATATTCCCAAAAGTTCTCCCACTTGTCCTAGTTTACAAACTTCGTAGACCTAGACTCTGTAGGTGACCTTCAAACACTTTAGTCGTGAGGGTCTTTGTAAAAGGATCATCAATGTTTTGCTCAGAAGATGTTTAGAAAATAAGTTCAAAAAGGGGAATAATACCTTTTTAGTCCCCAAGTTTTTACTATAGTTTCTATTACCTTAGGTTTTAAAATGTTATACGTTTAGTCTTTAAATTTTGAGTTTTGTTTCAATTTAATCCCTAAATTTCAAAATGTCTTTTCAATTTGGTCTAGGATTTCAAGATTTTACATTTTTAATCTCAAATTTCTATTCATTAATTAAAAACATAAAGTAGAATTTTAAAAACAATAAATAAAATAGTGAAACTTAATTAATTATAATCCTTTTAATAAAATTTATTAACATAAAGATAAAAGGTGAGTATTTAGTGAAAAATCGGTTTAAAAGTTTAAATCTTGAAACATAGGGATCAAATTAGAAATGAACTCAAATGTCAAGGGTGAAATTGTAGCATTTTGAAACCTTAAATACTAAATTAAAACAGATCTCATAACTTAAGGATTAACATTTTGAAACCATTGGACTAAATAAAAACTAGATCTAAAACCTAGGAACTAAAAAAGTTTTTTTTTTCCTTGAAAAATGTTTATGTGTAATAAATTTTGCAAAAATAAAATTTAAAAGAAAAAAGTTTGAGAAAGAGAGTTATCTAAACAAATTTTGAAGTGAAGAGTTTTGAGTAAATGTTGGGGAAAAAGAGAGTTATTTATTATTATTTTTTTAATAAAAAGGTGAGCTGAAAAAAATAAAATATTTTGAGGAGTTTTTTTTTTTTTTTTTTGGGGGGTGGGGGGGTTGTTTAAACAAAATTTTAAGTGAAAAAAAGTTAAAGAGAAAATGTTTTTGAAAAAGAGTTTTTTTTAAAAAAAATTAATTAAAGAAAAAGGAAGAAAAAAGTTTTGAATATTTATAGAAGTAAAAAGGAGAGAAAGATTGAAAAGATTTGAAGAAGGAAAAGTGAAGAGATCAAAGAAGTAGAAAAAAAGAGCATTTAAATTTGAGAAAAAACCCCAAATAAAATACCCAAAAAAAAAAGAATTCATGAGAGTTTTAGAGAATATAAGCCATTTGAAATGTTCTCATAGAAGCGAGCCCACTTTTACTCTCGTATATGGGTTGTGAGTCATCTGTAAATGTCATTTTTGTCAAAGTGATCAGATATGTCTATCATCGATAGACTCGACTTAGTAGTACAACAAAACAAGATTAAAAAAAAAGAAAGAAAGATAAAACTACTTTTTTTTTTATTTAGTACAAACCCATCTACTACCGTATGTCATTTGAATTAGGCTCTACTATCATATGTCATTTGAACTAATATGTCATTTGAACTAGGCTAACTTCAACAAGATAAAGCTATTAAAAAAACATATATAAAAGGTATATCCAACCAAACAAGAAAACTAAAATAATATCACACATCAAAGAGACGTTAAAAACTTGAACAGTTCAACCACACCAAAAGAACGAAAAATACCAAAGAAATAAAATATAACAAAATCTAGTAGAAGTAATCATCAAGAAATATATATAAAACTAACACAAATATACTAAATAATAATATATGACCAAATAAGATAATATAACAAAAGTGGAGTCAAAGAATGTCACATAATCAAACAACAAAAGAGAGAAAAGAGTGAGAAACATTTGAACAATCCATAGTCACTTAATAGAGAGGATGAAAAAATATTAAACCATAAATTCCACATTTGATCCCAAAGAAATAAAATAGGACCAAATGAGTTAAATAAAAAAATACAAAAATAATAAAACAGAGTATAAAAAAATGTCCACATAAAAGCATCCACTGTTAATACAAAAACTTCATTTGGTCAAAGATTTAATGTTTCAAAAAAAGACCAAATAAAGAAAAAGGAAAAATAATAATTAAAAAAAAAAAGGAACACAAAGGCTGAAGCAAGCCTAACAAATCAATATAAGAATAATGAACCAAAGAAAATAATACACAAAAAAATGAAACTATAAAAATGTCATAAAATGGACAGAAGAAAAGAATAGAAGACAAAAAATATACATATAATTTCATAAGAATAATTCATGATATTTTGTCAAGAAGGTAATAAGAAACTAATATAAAAAAGCAGAATGATCACTAAAAGGGAAAAATTATAATTATTTGATCAATCTATTCAAACAAACAAGTAATAGTAGAACTAAAATAATGTCCCATAAAAGAAACATATTATAAAAATATGATGTGTAACAATGCACAAATTAAAACTAAAAAGCAATATCAAATAATAATAGAACTAAGATATGATGTGCAACATTTAACTAAAGCAATATACCAAAGAAATATATTATAAAAATATTATGTGCTTGCACAAATTAACACTAACAAAGCAATATACCAACTATTACACACAAAGTAAAACAAAAATAGAAGAGAGAGTGAGGAATTAAATATTAGACCCAAAAAAGGATTTAACTAAGAGATTATATATAGTACTCCTAAAAAAATAATATGTAACATTATGCACAAAACTAACAAATCAATATAATAAATAATATAGTAGAACTAAGAAGAAAATAATATACAAAAGTAAAAGTTATAAATGGATATCACAATAGAAGAGAAAGAACGATAGCCAATTCATAGATCAATAAACAGACAAATGTACCAAATAAGATATAACTAAAAAAATTGTTACATAAAAGAGAAAAAAGTACTTAAATACATAAGTGAAACTAAAGTGAAACAAACTACAAAAATACCATCCATAATTTATAAAGAGATTTCATAAAATTTTCTCTAAAATCTAAAGTGAAACTAAAGAATGTGACATAAAAGAGAAAATAGAAGGGAAAGGGGAAAATTTGGATTATAACAATCCATATAGAAAAAATATACCAAACAAAATCCATAATAGAGAACCAAGCACAATTAAACTAGAAGAATAAAAATGTCACACAACAGAGAGGGTGTTTTTGTTTGAATAATTAATTGTGCAAATACAACCATTGTGTAAAATAATATATATATATATATACACCAAAAATAGTAAAATAGAGAATAAAGAAAGTGAAAAATTGTGAACAAACCATATTACCAAACTAGAACCAAATACTTCAATTGAATCAAAAGAGGGAAGAGAAAGATTGAAAAAAAAAAAAAACTATCCATCATGCCAAACAAAATAAATAGATAAATTCTACCTTGGGTCCAAAAGAAATATATAATATTTCTTACCTACAAAAATTCCAAATGTATAAAATAAAAATGTGCAAAGAATAATAAAATAAAAAAAATAATGTGAAACTATATGAAGATATTTGAAGAGTCTATGCACCAAATTATGGTAGAAAGCAAATAAAATAAAACTAAAAGAATGTGCCCATACAAAAAGACAACACAACATAGACTAAGGGTGAAAAAAAATAAATTTTATATTTGTCCAATACATAAGAATCTATTTCTAAAAATGACCAAATAAATAAAATAAAAACAGTACCAAAAATAAATAACAACACAAAAAATTAATACAAAAACTGAAGCTCAGATGGCACATAAAAAAGTTAGGAAAAAAAATCATCCATAGTGCAAAATGCAACTATGCCAAAAAAAATCTCCTAAAAATGACCAGATGGGTAAAATAAGGAAGTAATAAAAAATAAATACTAATATTAAAATGAATAGAAAACTAAAGCGAGAGACCATGACACAAAAAAAGTAAAAAAAATAATAAATTCAAATGGCAACTATGCCCCAACAAACAAATAAATGCTACATCCCAAAGATATATAATATAATCAAATAACTAAAAGAAGAAGGTACCAAAAATAATAAAACACACAAGAAAGTAATACATAATATATCAAGAGAGTTATAATAATGTGTAAAATGAAGCACAAAATTAATAAATCAATTAATAAATTTAAAAAAGTCAACTAATAAGGAGAAGAGAGAGAGTGATAAAAATTTGGACAATCCATAGTTAAAAAAAAATTCACAGAAAGAAAAAATAGTAAGACTTTTTGAACCCTTGTATAGTGCAAATACAATCCAAAATATCGGTAAAACTAAAAGAATGTCACATAAAAAGAGACCGTAGAAGAAGGAGGGGAAATTGGAACAATCTAGTGCAATAACATTAGAAAAACAATAATGTTGAAATAATAGTAGACAACGAGACAAAATAAAGCTAGAACTATAAAAACAAGCAAATAAAATATAGAAAAAAAAAGGAACTAATTAAAGAATGTCAGACACTAACAGAAGAAGAGAGAAATTCATCCATAGTAGAAACAATGTAACTAACAACCAAAAGAATGTCACAAAAAATAGAAACGGGAAAACAATTAAACCATCCGTGCAAAAAAGTATTAAAAAATTATATTTCTAGTCCCAAAGAAATTTAATTCAATATTCTACTTTAAAAGAGAAAAAAAATCTACCAAGAATAGCAATAAAGTGAAACTAGAACATCACTCATATAATTAACAATTCACAAATTAGAACAGTTCACATCTGAATCACATAAAATATAAAAGTGAAACTAGAAGAGAAAAATTAGAATTAGAAAACAATATAAAAAGCAACTAATGATGGACATTAGAAGAGAAAAATAATAATTATTTGAACAATCTATAGTTCAAACAATATACCAGATAATAGTAGAACAATAAAGTCCCATAAAAGAAACATATTATAAAAATATGAAGTGCAACAATGTACAAATTAAAACTATAAAGCAATATATCAAATAATAATATAACTAAGATATGATGTGTTGCACTATGCACAAATTAAAACTAAAGCAATATACCAAAGAAATATATCATAAAAATATGATGTGCAACATTATGCACAAATTTAACTAGAGAAAAAAATATACAAATGTAAAACTTATAAATGAATCAATAGAAGAGAAAGAATGATAGCTCCATTGATCATAGTTCAATAAACAATTAATTATTAGAACTAAAAAAGATAAAACTAAGAGAAATAATACAAAGTAAACTAAAATAGAAAAGAGAGTGACGATTCAATAAACAATTAATTATTATGCCAGATTCTCTCAAGTCTTAAGCTCAAAACTCCTCGCCGTTGAATCTGGGGATCCAAAACTCCACTGTGACCCCTAATTCAGGCAACCTCCAATCGAGCATGATTTTTTTTTTGTTGACTCTGAACTAATTTCAGCAACAATCGGAGTTCCACAATAAAATAAACAGTATTCAGTTCGAGTAACCCGTGATTTTATCAGATTTCAACTGATTAGTAGAGAAAAAATCCCATCGAACTTAGCTATATAAATACTGGCAGGACGCATGCTCTTCTTCATCTTGTAGTGTGATTTCCTTCATTCTTACATCCTTTCCATCCTTTGTCAATCAGACTTGGATTGCAATAGAAAGCTGTAAGTGAGGAGAAGGGAGAAAGAAGGAAAGATGGGGAATTAGGGCTTCCCTTTTCTTTTTTTTTTTTGCTCTTTATTATTATTATTATTATTATTTTACTAACTTTCCCCTACTATTTTTTTGTAGGAGTTACGGTGCAACTAAAGGAGTACAACAAAACATGTTTTTTTTTTTTAATCTCATCGACCCGTCTTTGGTGCGCTTATGTATCCTGATCGTCATGGAAGGGGCCCCGCAAAGGCTTACAACTCTCCCATTCGATCACCCTAGGTGGATCCTGAAAAGGTCTACTTTGTAGCACCGTTTGTACATTTTGATCATCACGGGAGAGGCCCTGCAAAGGCTTACAACTCTCCCATTCGATCACCCTAGGTGGATCCGAAAAGATCTGTAGCACCGTTCGTACATCCTGATCGTCATGGGAGGGGCCCCGCAAAGGCTTACAACTCTCCCATTCGATCACCCTAGGGAGGATCTCGGAAAGGTCTACCTTGTAACGCCGCTCGTGTATCCTGATCATCATGGGAAGGGGCCCCGCAAAGGCATACAACTCTCCCATTCGATTACCCTAGGGAGGATCCTCGAAAGGTTTGCCTTGTTATGTTACTCCTTGATCAAAATTTGAAGATAAGGGAAATATGCCATTGAGTATTTGAAGATGAGGCGGATATGCCATCAAACTTTGAAGATGAGAAGAATGTGCCATCAAGATTTTGAATGGAGTTAGGTTGGCTAGAGTCGATCTCGCGTACAAGGCGGAGCCAGACGGACCGGAGTTGTCCTCGCATATGAGGTGGAGCCGGATGGACTAAAGTCGTCCTCGCATATGAGGTAGAGCTAGACAAACCATACTTGATCTTGCATATGAGGTAGAACCACACCCACATTTTTGGAGAGGAAGCGAAGCTACACAAATTTTGGAGAAGAGGTGAAGTTGTACCAATATTTTGGAGAGGAAACCAAACCGCACCACAACTTTGAAGATCTTGAAGTCGCGTCATCAGTTTGGCGATGAAACGAAGCCACGCCACGACTTGGAGATGAAGCGAAGCCGCGCTATTTGTTTGGAGATGAAATGAAGCCACGCCACGACTTTGAAGATGAAGTGAAGCCGTGTCATTAGTTTAGAGATGAAACGAAGCCACGCCACAACTTTGAAGATGAAGTGAAGCCGCGTCATTAGTTTGGAGATAAAGCGAAGCTGCATCATGATTTTGTAGATCGAGTCATTGAAGATGAAGCCGAGTCATGCACACCGACCTTGAACTTGAAGATGGAGCGGAGTCATGCACACCGACCTTTAACTTGAAGATAGAAGTGGGGCCATGCATGCCAATCTTGAACTTAAAGATGGAGAGGCATCAACGAAACCTTTGAACTTAAAGATGGAGAAGTATTGATGAAGCCTTTGAACTTTAATATGGAGAAGCATCGACGAGACCTTCACACTTGAGTTTGACAAAACATCGACAAATTCTTTGCATTTGAATTTGATGAAGCATGAAGCTTTGGCATTAGTCTTGACTTTGTGACTTTGAGCATGAAGATGAAGCATCGATGGAGCCACTAAACTTGAAGATGGAGGAGAGTATAAGTTTACTTTTAAAGAAGAAGCGAAGCGCATTCTACGTGTGTGTGTTTTATTTACTGTGTTGGCTCCTTACATGGGATGAACATCTTCAACCCATTGTGTTGCCCTTAATAGGGATGAGCATCTTCAATCTGAAGTGTCATTCTTTGACGGGGATGATCAGCATTAATCTTGTAGTATTAGGTGGTTGTGGTACCTCTTTGATGGACTAAACTTAAATTTCTTTAAGTTTCCTTCGTACCTTTAAAGAAAGGGATCGAATCATTACGTAGTTCAAGTTTTTTTTTTTTTTTTTTAACTGGACTGAACTTGAAGTTTCTTTCGCACATACCCTTCTTATAGGGATCAAGTCATAATGTAGTTCAAAGAGATTTTTTTTTCCTTTTTATGTACGATTGAACTTAAATTTCTTTAAGTTGCCTACCCTGTATAATGGAAAGGATCAAGTCGTAACGCAGTTCATACAATTTCTTTTTTGGGTCGTTCACATTTTAAGCTCATGCTGGCTAGGAGCATCATGCTGTTTAGGTTCTTGCGATGAGGAGCTTTTTCATTTCCGTTGTTGGAGTTTGTCAGCTCCATCATGCTGACGGTGCGTCTGGTGCTGTAGAAACGATTCAAGAATTCTCTTTCAAGTTGCTCTCAACTGTCAATCACCTCAGGCTCTAAGTCTGTGTACCAGTCAAAAGCGTTCCCTTTGAGGGTTCTGACGAACTGTTTGACCAGTAGATCTCCTCTTGTTCCCGCATTTTTGCATGTTTTACAAAGTGGGCGATGTGTTGCTTTGGGTTTCCCTTTCCATCGAATTGTTAGAACTTTGGAGGTTGATACCCAGCTGGTATTCTCAGGTTGTCGATTCTCTTGGTGTATGGCTTGGAGTACATAAAGGAGGTTTGCAATGGTCCTTCGTACTCAGCTCTTATGGAGTTTGTAATCATATCCTTGAGTTGTTGAACTGACAGGGAGGCAAAATTGTGGTGGCTGACTTTCCTGCAAGACAGTCTTTCCTTTGTCATTGGCTTTTGTAGCATGGGATTGACTTGATTCAGTAGTATCTCGAGCCTGTATCTGATCTCTTAACGCAACGATTTCATGATTTCGCTCCTCTAAAGCCTTCATTAGGAGATTTATCTTTACCTTCAACTCTGCCATGGTCGACTTAGTCGTTACGTCAGTCATCATGACAGAGTCATCAAAATGTGAATCTTTCTCTAATAGATCAGTAACAGAAGCATAGTTTCAAACAAGGGATTTTCTCTGATGACGATCCTGCCTTTAGAAAATTCCATCAGCTAGCCATAGATTTCCTCCATGATGACAGAGCAAGTAAGTGTTGCTTGCGACGGTAGCTTTGGATGTAACTTTCTTTGGTGCCATCTGTAGATTTCTTGACTCGGATGACGAGAGAGAGATGAGAGGTAGAAAGGTCCCACTGGGCGTGCCAAAGTTCACATGAGGTTTCCTGAGAAATGTGTTTCGTGGAGTTGAACTTAAGTTGGTGATGTTGGAGTTGATTTGATGCGATATGGTTCGATCAGTACTTGATCCTCTGATTCTCTCTCGGTTGGGTGGATGCGCTTGACTTGAAGAAGGAAAGTACCAAACGTTCTTGTAGAAGAAGTCTTGGAAGCTTGGAGTAGAAGTCTTGGAAGATTATTTGTGTCTTCTTGTCTTCTGCCTTATAGAAGTGCAGCTTCAGGAGTCTTGGAAGCTTGAAGTAGAAGTCTTGGAAGAGTATTTGTGTCTTCAAAGGTCTTCTGCCTTATAGGAGTGCAGCTTCAAGAGTCTTGGAAGTTCTCGCTTGTTAGTGAATTCTCTCTGGGTTTTCTGAGTGTAGAAAAATGTTGCCCCTACAAATGAATAGAACTTCTCTATTTATAGAGTTCTCAAGTGGGCTTCGTGGGCTTGGTTGGTCTATGGGTCTGACTCTTGGGCTCAATTAATTTGTTTTGGGTCTGATCTGGAATTTGGGTCCAATTCAACTTTTTTTATAGTTTGGACTTTAAGCCCAAATAGTATTATCAAATTGGACCAATTTAATCTCATCTAATTCATCCACGTGACGTCATCGAAACTTGTCTTCAGTTTAATTTGAGATGTGTCAAAAATTGGACCCAACGTCAATGATTTAGAAATTCTTCGTTAATTTTGTTAACGACGTGGTGACTTGTGATTGGTCCAAAATTTCTCATTCAACAAATGCCCCCTTTTCGATATTTATGCATGTATGGGTGGATGATTTTGAAAAGAATGTAATTTGAGATCAAGGTATGATTTTTTTTTACTCTGTTAAATTGATGCCATCATGATCAAAATATGAGAATTTAGCTCAAAATTTTGATTTGAAATCTTGTTCGTTTGACACACAAGCCAAGTAAACTTTAATTTGAACTTTTATAATGTTCCACTTTAATTGAAAATTTAATTTAATTCGAATTTGGAATAGAATTTGGGGTGAAATTCAATCTTGATCAATTTTGGTTTTAGATAAAAATTTGGGATATGTTCAATTTTACTTGGAAATGAGTATAGAAACTAAGGCTGATTTAAATTTGAGATAAAATTTGGAATATAGCCAAATTTTGACTCGGAATTTTATTCATAACTCAATATCAAGGTTAACCATTCAAATATTCATAAAATTTGGGATATGGGCAAATTTTAATTTTGGACGGATTTGACATTTATCTCACCCGATTTGGCTGGCTCGTTGGAGAGAGCGAGATTTTGAGTGAGAAAGTGGGAAAGAGCAAGATTTTAGGAGAGAGCGAGATTGTGGGAGAGAGCGACATTGGAGAGAGCGAGATCGTGGGAGAGAGCGAGACCAACGAGAGCATTTCGAGCTAGAGTGGAGAGAGCGAGATTTTAGGAGAGAACAAGATTTTAGGAGAGAGCGACATTCGAGAGAGCGAGATTGTGAGAGAGTGCGAGATCATGCGAGATTCTCCTTTTTTTTATTATTATTATTAATTTTTTTTTTTTTATTTTTATCTCAGCAGCCATCTGCTTTGTGGTTAGCGATACCAGCCTTAGCGAGATTTCCTTCTCCATACTGTTTGCTTATGCCAGATACTCTCAAGTCTTAAGCTAAAAACTCCTCGCCGTTGAATCTGGGGATCCAAAACTCCACCGTGACCCCTAATTCAGGCAACCTCCAATCAAGCATGATCTTTTTTTGTTGACTCTTAACTAATTTCAGCAAGAATCGGAGTTCCACAACAAAATAAACAGTATTCAGTTCGAGTAACCCGTGATTTTATCAGATTTCAACTAATTAGTAGAAAAAAATCCCATCGAACTTAGGTATACTGGTAGGACGCATGATCTTCTTCATCTTGTAGTGTGATCTCCTTCGTTCTCACGTCCTTTCCATCCTTTGTCAATCAGGCTTGGATTGCAATAGGACTCTAAGTGAGGAGAAGGGAGAAAGAAGGAAGGATAGGGAATTAGGGCTCATTTTTTTTTTTTGCTCTCTTTTTTTTTTATTTTTTTTTTACCAACTTACCCCTCTATTATTTTTTTGTAGGAGTTATGGTGCAACCAAAGGAGCACAACAAAACAAGTTTTTTTTTTTTTAATCTCATCGACCCGACTTTGATGCGCTCGTGTATCCTCATCGCCATGGGAGGGGCTCCTCAAAGGCTTACAACTCTCCCATTCGATCACCCTAGGTGGATCCCAAAAAAGTCTACTTTGTAGCACCGTTCGTACATTCTGATCGTCATGGGAGAGGCCCCGCAAAGGCTTACAACTCTCCCATTCGATCACCCTAGGGAGGATCTCAGAAAGGTCTAACTTGTAGTGCAGCTCGTGTATCCTGATCATCATGGGAGGGGCCTCGCAAAGGCTTATAACTCTCCTATTCGATCACCCAAGGTCTACTTTGTAGCGCCGCTCGTATATCCTGTTCGTCATGGAAAGGGGCCCTTCCTGCATACAACTCTCCCATTTGATCACCTAGTGAGGATCCTCGAAAGGTTTGCCTTGTTATGTATCCTTGATCAAAATTTGAAGATAAGGGAAATATGCCATTGAGTATTTGAAGATCAGGCGGATATGCCATCAAACCTTGAAGATGAGAAGAATCTGCCATCAAGATTTTGAACGGGAGTTGGCTAGAGTCGATTTCACGTACAAGGGCCAGACGGATCGGAGTTGTCCTCGCATATGAGGTCTGAATGGACTAGAGTCGTCCTCCATATGAGGTAGAGCTAGACAAACCAAACTTGATCTCACATATGAGGTGAAGTTGTACTGATTTTGGAGAGGAAACGAACCCGCACCACGACTTTGAAGATGGAGCGAAGTCGTGTCATTAGTTTTGAGATGAAACGAAGCCACGCCACGACTTGGAGATGAAGCAAAGCTGCGTCATTAGTTTAGAGATGAAACGAAGCCACGCCACGACTTTGAAGATGAAGTGAAGCCGTGTCATTAGTTTGGAGATGAAACGAAGCCACACCACGACTTTGAAGATGGAGTGAAGACGCGTCATTAATTTGGAGATGAAGCGAACTGCGTCATGATTTTGTAGTCCGAGTCATTGAAGATGGAGCTAAGCCATGCATACTGACCTTGAACTTGAAGATGGAGTGGAGTCATGCATATCGACCTTTAACTTGAAGAATTAGTGAGGCCATGCATGCCAATCTTGAACTTAAAGATGGAGAGGCATCAACGAAGCCTTTGAACTTAAAGATGGAGAAGTATTGATGAAGCCTCTGAACGTAAATATGGAGAAGCATCGACGAGACCTTCACACTTGAGTTTGACAAAGCATCGACAAATTCTTCGCATTTGAGTTTGATGAAGCATGAAGCTTTGGCTGGCTTAACTTTGTGACTTTGAGCATGAAGATGAAGCATCGATGGAGCCTCTAAAACTTGAAGATGGAGAAGCGTATAAGTTTACTTTTAAAGAGGAAGCAAAGCGCATTCCACGTGTGTGCCTTTTATTTACTGTTTTGGCTTCTTACGAGGGATGAACACCCATTGTTTTGCCCCCAATAAGGATGAACATCTTCAATTTGAATGTCATTCTTTGACGGGGATGATCAACATCAATCTTGTAGTATTATACTTAGGTGGTTGTGGTACCTCTTCTAATGGACCAAACTTAAATTTTTGTAAGTTTTCTTCGTACCTTTAAATAAAGGGATCGAATCATGACGTAGTTTTTTTTTTTTTAACTGGACTGAACTTGAAGTTTCTTTCAAGCTACACATTCATGTCTTAATAATAGGGATCAAGTAATAATGTAGTTCGAAGGAATTTTTTTCCTTTTTATGCGCGAATTGACTTGATTCAGCAGTATCTCGAGCATGTATCTGATTTCTTAAAGCATCGATTTCATGATCTCGCTCCTCCATTAAGAGATTTATCTTTACCTCAGATCTGCCATGGTCGACTCAGTCATCACGTCAGTCATCATGACCGACACTACATCAAAATGTGATTCCTTCTCTGATAGATCAGTAACAGAAGCATAGTTTTCAAATAAGGGATTTTCTCTGATGACGATTCCGCCTTTAGGAAATTCCATCAGTTGGCCCCAGATTTCCTCCGTGATGACAGAGCATATGTAAGTGTTGCTTGCGACGGTGGTAGTTTTTTATGCAACTTTCTTTGATGCCATCTGTAGGTTTCTTGACTCGGATGACGAGAGAGAGATGAGAGGTAGAAAGGTCTTACTGGGCGTGCCAAAGCCATACGAGATCTCCGGAGAAACGTGTTTCGTGGAGTTGAACTTAAGTTGGTGTAGCTGGAGTTGATTTGATGCAATGTGGTTCGATCATTACTTGATCAGATTCTCTCTCGGTTTGGTAGATGCGCGACTTGAAGAAGGAAAGCACCAAACGTTCTTGTAGAAGAAGTCTTGGAAGCTTAGAGTAGAAGTCTTGGAAGAGTATGTCTTCAAAGGTCAAAAAGCCTTCCTGTGTAGCTTCTGGAGTCTTGGAAGCTTGAAGTAGAAGTCTTGTTGTATTTTTGTCTTCAAAGGTCAAGCCTTAGAGTGCACTTCAGGAGTCTTGGAAGCTTGAAGTAGAAGTCTTAGAAGAGTATTTGTATCCTCAAAGGTCAAGTCTAGGATACAGCTTCAGGAGTCTTTGAAGCTTGAAGTAAAAGCCTTGGAAGAGTATTTGTGTCTGAGTCTTCTGCCTTATAGGAGTGCAACTTCAGGAGTCTTGGGAGTCCTCGCTTGTTAGTGAATTATCTCTGGGTCTTCTCATCTGACCGAAAGTCAATGATTTTAGAAATTCGTCGTTAATTTAGCAAACGACGTGGTGACTTGTAATCAGTTCAAAATTTCTCATCCAACAGCTACATCCCAAAGATATAAAATATAATCAAATAAGTAAAAGAAGAAAGTACCAAAAATAATAAAACACATAGAAAGAACATGATAATGTGTAAAATGAAGCACAAAACTAACAAATCAATTAATAAATTTAAAAAGGTGAAACTAATAAGGAAAAGAGAGAGTGATAAAAATTTGGACAATCCATAATTAAAAAAAAAAAAAAACTCACAGAAAAGGAAAAGGGTAAGACTGTTCACCCTTGTATAGTCACACAAAAAAGAATAAAGCTAGAACTATAAAAACAAGCAAATAAAATAGAAAAAACAAAAAGTGCAATTTAGAAAATACAAAAAATAATAACATAAAGAATACAAAAAATGGAACTAATTAACGAATGTCACATTATAAGACAACAGAAGAAGAGAGAAAATGAAAAAATCATAGTAGAAACAACAAACAACCAAAAGAATGTCACGAAAAATTTACGGTGAAAACAATTACCATTCGGACAAAAAAAAGTATTAAAAAATTATACTTCTAGTCCCAAAGAAATTTAATTCAATACTACTTTAAAAGAAGAAAAAAAATCTACAAAAAATAACAATAAAGTGAAACTAGAACATCACACATATAAAAATCTACAAATTAGAACAGTCCACATCTGAATCAAATAAAATATAAAAGTGAAACTAGAAGAGAAAAATTATAATTAGAAAATAATATAAAAAACTATTGATGGACACTAGAAGAGAAAAATGATAATTATTTGAACAATCTATAATTCAAACAATATTGATAATAGTAGAACTAAAATAAAGTCCCATAAAAGAAACATATTATAAAAATATGATGTTCAACAATGCACTGTATTAAATAACTAACAAAGCAATATAACAAATAAAAATATTATGCACAAAGTAAAACTAAAGCAATATACCAAAGAAATATATTATAAAAATATGATGTGCTTGCACAAATTTAACTAACGAAACAATATCCCAACTAATAATACACAAAGTAAACTAAAATAGAAGAGGGAGTGACGAATTAAAAATTAGAACAAAAAAATGATAAAACTAAGAGAAATATAGTACTTCAAAAAAATAATATTTTGCAAAAAAATCAACAAATAATAGTCAAGAAATACATATGCTTATAAATGAATTATTTTGAAGAGAAAGAATGATAGCTCATTCATAGTTAAATAAACAAACAAATGTACCAAATTCATGTCACTCACACAAAAGAGAAGTGTGCATACAAAACTATATAAATACAACCATGCCAAAAGAAAAATAAATACTATATTTGATATAAATGAAACAAAATATAATAGTCTATTTAAACAACTAAATGAGTAATCATCCATAATTGGTCTAAATTTCATAAAGATTTCTATATGGATTAGAACAATCAATATAGAAAAAATATACCAAACACAATCCATAATAGAGAACAAAACATAATTAAACTAGAAGAATATGTCACACAACAGAGAAAGTGAGTTTTTTCAACCAATGCGTAAAATAATATATATATATATATATACACCAAAAATAATAAAATAGAGAATAAAGAAAGTGAAAAATTTTGAGCAAACCATATAATGCCAAAACAATAGAACCCAATACTTCAATTGAATCAAAAGAGAGAAGAGAAAGAGTGAAAAAAAATTAAACTATCCATGCCAAACAAGATAAATAGTTATTTCACCTTGGGCCCGAAAAAAATATATATAAAATATCTTCTGTAAAAAATACTAAATGAAAAGAATAAAAATGTACAAAGAGTAATAAAATAGAAAAGAATAATGTGAAACTGGATGAGGATATTTGAAGAGTGCGCACCCCACCAAATTATGGTAAAAAGCAAATAAAATAAAACAAAAACGACAACACAACATAGACTAAGGGTGAAAACAAATTAAAACCTTATCCATTAATGGAAAGGCATGTCTAAAGATAAATAAATTCTACATTTATCCAACACATAAGAATCTATTTCTAAAAATGTCCAAATGAATAAATAAAAACGTACCAAAAAATAAATAACAATACAAAAACTGATACTCAAGATGACACATATTGTTAGAAAAAAAACCATCCATAGTGCAAAATGCAATTATGCCAAAAGAAAAAATGACCAAATGGTTACCAAAGAAGTACAAAAAATATAATAATATTAAAAGGAATACGAAAAGAAAGATGAAAGATATAGTTGAACCATCCATAGTGCAAATGACCACTATGACAGTACAAATAAATTCTACATCCAAAGAAATACAATATAATCAAATAAGTAAAAGAAGAAAGTACCAAAAATAATAAAACACACAAAAAGTAATACATTGTCAAGAGACTTACAATAATATGTAACATTAAACACAAAACTAACAAATCAACTAAAGGTACTTTTTGAACCCTTAGCATACAACCCAAAATATTAAAAACTAAAAGACAAAAAGAGATCATAGAAGAGGGGGAAATTGAAACAATCCAGTAATAACATTAGAAAAATAATAATGTTGAAATTTACTAGTGGAACCGGACCAAATAAAGCTAGAAGAATAAAAACAAGAAAATAAAATAGAGAACAAAAAGTGAAATTTAGAAAATACCAAAAATTAATAAAATAAAAAATACAAAAATGGAACTAATTAAAGAATGTCACATTATGAGACAACAGAGAAATCGAATCCATAGTAGAAATAATGTAACAAACAAACAAAAGAATGTCACGAGTGAAAACAATTAAACCATCCGTGCAAAAAATATTAAATAAATTATACTTAGTCCCAAAGAAATTTAATTCAATATTCTACTTTAAAAGAAGAAAAAAAAATTCTACCAAGAATAACAATAAGGTGAAACTAGAACATCACTCATATAATTAACAATCCACATCTAAATCAAATAAAATATAAAAGTGAAATTATAATAAATTAGAACAATCTAAAAAGTCACATATTAAAAAAAATGAATGAGAGAATGTAACCAAATATAATTAACAACAAACCACATCTGAATCAAATAAAAGTGAACTATAATAATAAACAACAATCTAAAAAGTCACATATTAAAAAAAATGAAAGAGAGAATGTAAGAGGAAAAACCTAATTAAATCCCTCTTTCCAGGGATGTCGATATGAATTTAACATACTCTATATATAATTAGAATAATAATCACGATTAATTAAGCAAGGAAAGGCTTGGTGCAATAATTAAGGTTAATTAATTAAAATTGAAGACAATAAACAAAGGTAAATTACTTACCACCGGATGCGTAGGAATGAATGTTCCTCAATTTGTTGTGCATAATTTTGGGATTTCATCGCCTCATTTTGGTTGAAGATTGATTAGGGAATTAATTAGAACCTAATAATGAAGAAGAAGAAAATTAAGGAAGAGATCAAATAATTTTAATTACACACCATCCATACATCAAATGAAAGAAAAGAAAAATAGAGTTCCATAGATCAAACGGTCAACTCAATTATAAACCCTAATCCATAATTATTAACAAAAATAAGAAGAACATAATTCAAGCAATTAGTATTTTAATTAGAAGAAGAAGAAGAGGAAAAAGAAATTTGAATTTGAATTTTGAAAAGTAATTAATTAGTTTTACCTTGTGCCTGGGGAGATGAAACGAAGCCACACCACGACTTGGAGATGAAGCGAAGCTGCGTCATTAGTTTAGAGATGAAATGAAGCCACGCCACAACTTTGAAGATGAATTAAAGCCGCGTCATTAGTTTGGAGATGAAACGAAGCCACGCCACGTCTTTGAAGATGAAGTGAAGCCGCGTCATTAGTTTGGAGATGAAGCGAAGCTGCGTCATGATTTTGTAGACCTCATTGAAGATGGAGCCGAGCCATGCACACTGACCTTGAACTTGAAGATGGAGCGGAGTCATGCACATTGATCTTTAACTTGAAGATTTAGTGAGGCCATGCATGCCAATCTTGAACTTAAAGATGGAGAGGCTGATACGAAGCCTTTGAACTTAAAGATGGAGAAGTATTGATGAAGCCTTTGAACTTAAATATGGAGAAGCATCGACGAGACCTTCACACTTGAGTTTGACAAAACATCGACAAATTCTTCGCATTTGAGTTTGATTCAGCATGAAGGGCTGGCTTGACTTAAGACTTTGAGCATGAAGATGAAGCATTGATGGAGACTCTAAAACTTGAAGATGGAGAAGTGTATAAGTTTACTTTTAAAGAGGAAGCGAAGCGCATTCCACGTGTGTGCCTTTTATTTACTGTGTTGGCTCCTTACGAGGGATGAACACCCATTGTGTTGCCCCCAATAGGGATGAACATCTTCAATTTGAATGTCATTCTTTGACGGGGATGATCAACATCAATCTTGTAGTATTATACTTAGGTGGTTGTGGTACCTCTTCTGATGGACCAAACTTAAATTTCTTAAGTTTTCTTCGTACCTTTAAAGAAAGGGATCGAATCATGACGTAGTTCAAGTTTTTTTTTTTTTTTTTTAACTGGACTGAACTTGAAGTTTCAATCTACACATTCATTTCTTAATGATAGGGATCAAGTCATAATGTAGTTCGAAGGAATTTTTTTCCTTTTTATGCGCGACTGAACTTAAATTTCTTTAAGTTGCCTACGTACCCTTTATAATGAAAGGGATCAAGTCGTAACGTAGTTCATACAATTTTTTTTTTTTTTGGGTCCGTTCACATCTTAAGCTCATGTGGGTTAGAAGCATCATGCAGTTTAGGCTCTTGCGATGAGGAGCTTTTATTTAAACTTCAGAAGCTGTTATTTCGAGGTTTTGATTATCCTCTTCATTTGTAGGATTCATCAATACGATGAGTTTTGGCTTCACTATCAAGAAACCTTCTGTACTTATGTCAACAAAAAATTTCCTCTTGATGCGTGAATCTTTTCGTCGTTGTTTTCTTCATGGAATGATGTTGGCTTTAAGATTTTCATCCTTCCTTTACGTTGATCGCTAGTCTTGAGACGATCGAAAGCAGATGCTGGAGGTTGATCTTTCTTTGATGTGCATATACTTAGCCTTTTGAAGGTTGAAGTTCGAGCAGAAGTAGTCGTTGGACATTGGTATTCTTTTCCTACCGTGGCCATAATCGATCTTTGAAAGACTAAAGATCGAGCAGTTGAAGGCTTAATACGATCGAAGACTTGTTCTTTTCTTCATTTCTTCTGAATCTTTGACTTCTCCGGCAGTCACATGATTGTTGTCGAATTCCACTATGCTGACAGTGTGACATGCAATAATTTCTGATACTTTCTCTGGATGATTATTGAGAAAGCTTCTTGTGCGAAATTCTACCGAGGTTGCCGGCCGTCGGAATTGAAGGAAGTGGGTCTTTCCTCGATTCGTGGTTCAGAAAGTCCCTCATAGGTTGGCGATACTTAGCTCCATGTCGTGAGCGTGGGTCGCTAATTCTTCAAAGGTACGGGGTTTAATCCCTCGTAGGATATAGAAGAGTTCCCAGTGCATACCTTGCGTGCATATTTCCACAGCAGACAACTCGGTGAATCGATCTTTGCAATCTAGACTCAGAGCACTTCATCGATTGATGTAGTCGACGACTGGTTCCGCTTTTCGTTGTTTGGAGTTCGTCATCTCCATCATGCTGACGGTGCGTCTAGTGCTGTAGAAGCGATTCAAGAATTCTCTTTCAAGTTACTCCCAGCTGTCAATCACCTCAGGCTCTAAGTCTATGTACCAGTCAAAAGCGTTCCCTTTGAGGGTTCTGACGAACTGTTTGACCAATAGATCTCCTCTTGTTCCCGCATTTTCGCACGTTTGTACGAAGTGGGCAATGTGTTGCTTTGGGTTGCCCTTTCCATCGAATTGTTGGAACTTTGGAGGTTGATACCCAGCTGGCATTCTCAGGTTGTTGATTCTCTTGGTGTATGGCTCAGTACATAAAGGAGGTTTGCAACGGTCCTTCGTACTGAGCTCTTATGGAATTTGTGATCATATCCTGGAGCTGTTGAACTGACAGGGAGGCAACAGAGGTAGATTGTGGTGGCTGACTTTCCTGCAAGACAGTCTTTCCTTTGTGGGCTTTTGTAGCTGGGAATTGACTTGATTCAGCAGTATCTCGAGCATGTATCTGATTTCTTAAAGCATCGATTTCATGATCTCGCTCCTCCATTAAGAGATTTATCTTTACCTCAGATCTGCCATGGTCGACTCAGTCATTACGTCAGTCATCATGACCGACACTACATCAAAATGTGATTCCTTCTCTGATAGATAAGTAACAGAAGCATAGTTTTCAAACAAGGGATTTTCTCTGATGACGATTCCGCCTTTAGGAAATTCCATCAGTTGGCCCCAGATTTCCTCCGTGATGACAGAGCTTATGTAAGTGTTGCTTGCGACGGTGGTAGCTTTTGATTCAACTTTCTTTGATGCCATCTGTAGGTTTCTTGACTCGGATGACGAGAGAGAGATGAGAGGTAGAAAGGTCTCACTGGGCGTGCCAAAGCCATACGAGATCTCCGGAGAAACGTGTTTCGTGGAGTTGAACTTAAGTTGGTGTAGTTGGAGTTGATTTGATGCAATGTGGTTCGATCATTACTTGATCAGATTCTCTCTCGGTTTGGTAGATGCGCGACTTGAAGAAGGAAAGCACCAAACGTTCTTGTAGAAGAAGTCTTGGAAGCTTGGAGTAGAAGTCTTGGAAGAGTATGTCTTCAAAGGTCAAAAAGCCTTCCTGTGTAGCTTCGGGAGTCTTGGAAGCTTGAAGTAGAAGTCTTGTTGTATTTTTGTCTTCAAAGGTCAAGCCTTAGAGTGCACTTCAAGAGTCTTGGAAGCTTGAAGTAGAAGTCTTAGAAGAGTATTTGTATCTTCAAAGGTCAAGTCTAGGATACAGCTTCAGGAGTCTTGGAAGCTTGAAGTAGAAGCCTTGGAAGAGTATTTGTGTCTGAGTCTTCTGCCTTATAGGAGTGCAACTTCAGGAGTCTTGGGAGTCCTCGCTTGTTAGTGAATTCTCTCTGGGTCTTCTCATCTGACCCAAAGTCAATGATTTTAGAAATTCGTCGTTAATTTAGCAAACGACGTGGTGACTTGTAATCAATTCAAAATTTCTCATCCAACAGCTACATCCGAAAGATATAAAATATAATTAAATAAGTAAAAGAAGAAAGTACAAAAAATAATAAAACACATAGAAAGAACATGATAATGTGTAAAATGAAGCACAAAACTAACAAATCAATTAATAAATTTAAAAAGGTGAAACTAATAAGGAAAAGAGAGAGTGATAAAAATTTGGACAATCCATAATTAAAAAAAAAAAAAAAAAAACTCACAGAAAAGGAGAAGGGTAAGACTGTTCACCCTTGTATAGTCACACAAGAAAGAATAAAGCTAGAACTATAAAAACAAGCAAATAAAATAGAAAAAACAAAAAGTGAAATTTAGAAAATACAAAAAATAATAACATAAAGAATACAAAAAATGGAACTAATTAAAGAATGTCACATTATAAGACAACATAAGAAGAGAGAAATTGAAAAAATCATAGTAGAAACAACAAACAACCAAAAGAATGTCACGAAAAATTTATGGTGAAAACAATTACCATTCGGACAAAAAAAGTATTAAAAAATTATACTTCTAGTCCCAAAGAAATTTAATTCAATACTACTTTAAAAGAAGAAAAAAAATCTACAAAAAATAACAATAAAGTGAAACTAGAACATCACACATATAAAAATCTACAAATTAGAACAGTCCACATCTGAATCAAATAAAATATAAAAGTGAAACTAGAAGAGAAAAATTATAATTAGAAAATAATATAAAAAACTATTGATGGACACTAGAAGAGAAAAATGATAATTATTTGAACAATCTATAATTCAAACAATATTGATAATAGTAGAACTAAAATAAAGTCCCATAAAAGAAACATATTATAAAAATATGATGTTCAACAATGCACTGTATTAAATAACTAACAAAGCAATATAACAAATAAAAATATTATGCACAAAGTAAAACTAAAGCAATATACCAAAGAAATATATTATAAAAATATGATGTGCTTGCACAAATTTAACTAACGAAACAATATCCCAACTAATAATACACAAAGTAAACTAAAATAGAAGAGGGAGTGACGAATTAAAAATTAGAACAAAAAAATGATAAAACTAAGAGAAATATAGTACTTCAAAAAAATAATATTTTGCAAAAAAATCAACAAATAATAGTCAAGAAATACATATGCTTATAAATGAATTATTTTGAAGAGAAAGAATGATAGCTCATTCATAGTTAAATAAACAAACAAATGTACCAAATTCATGTCACTCACACAAAAGAGAAGTGTGCATACAAAACTATATAAATACAACCATGCCAAAAGAAAAATAAATACTATATTTGATATAAATGAAACAAAATATAATAATCTATTTAAACAACTAAATGAGTAATCATCCATAATTGGTCTAGATTTCATAAAGATTTCTATATGGATTAGAACAATCCATATAGAAAAAATATACCAAAAACAATCAATAATTGGTCTAAATTTCATAAAGATTTCTATATGGATTAGAACAATCCATATAGAAAAAATATACCAAAAACAATCCATAATAGAGAACAAAATATAATTAAACTAGAAGAATATGTCACACAAAAGAGAAAGTGAGTTTTTTCAACCAATGCGTAAAATAATATATATATATATATATATATATATACACCAAAAATAATAAAATAGAGAATAAAGAAAGTGAAAAATTTTGAGCAAACCATATAATGCCAAAACAATAGAACCCAATACTTCAATTGAATCAAAAGAGAGAAGAGAAAGAGTGAAAAAAAATTAAACTATCCATGCCAAACAAGATAAATAGTTATTTCACCTTGGGCCCGAAAAAAATATATATAAAATATCTTCTGTAAAAAATACTAAATGAAAAGAATAAAAATGTACAAAGAGTAATAAAATAGAAAAGAATAATGTGAAACTGGATGAGGATATTTGAAGAGTGCGCACCCCACCAAATTATGGTAAAAAGCAAATAAAATAAAACAAAAACGACAACACAACATAGACTAAGGGTGAAAACAAATTAAAACCTTATCCATTAATGGAAAGGCATGTCTAAAGATAAATAAATTCTACATTTATCCAACACATAAGAATCTATTTCTAAAAATGTCCAAATGAATAAATAAAAACGTACAAAAAAATAAATAACAATACAAAAACTGATACTCAAGATGACACATATTGTTAGAAAAAAAACCATCCATAGTGCAAAATGCAATTATGCCAAAAGAAAAAATGACCAAATGGTTACCAAAGAAGTACAAAAAATATAATAATATTAAAAGGAATACGAAAAGAAAGATGAAAGATATAGTTTAACCATCCATAGTGCAAATGACCACTATGACAGTACAAATAAATGCTACATCCAAAGAAATACAATATAATCAAATAAGTAAAAGAAGAAAGTACCAAAAATAATAAAACACACAAAAAGTTAACATTGTCAAGAGACTTACAATAATATGTAACATTAAACACAAAACTAACAAATCAACTAAAGGTACTTTTTGAACCCTTAGCATACAACCCAAAATATTAAAAACTAAAAGACAAAAAGAGATCATAGAAGAGGGGGAAATTGAAACAATCCAGTAATAACATTAGAAAAATAATAATGTTGAAATTTACTAGTAGAACCAGACCAAATAAAGCTAGAAGAATAAAAACAAGAAAATAAAATAGAGAACAAAAAGTGAAATTTAGAAAATACAAAAAATTAATAAAATACAAAAATACAAAAATGGAACTAATTAAAGAATGTCACATTATGAGACAACAGAGAAATCGAATCCATAGTAGAAATAATGTAACAAACAAACAAAAGAATGTCACGAGTGAAAACAATTAAACCATCCGTGCAAAAAATATTAAATAAATTATACTTAGTCCCAAAGAAATTTAATTCAATATTCTACTTTAAAAGAAGAAAAAAAAATCTACCAAGAATAACAATAAGGTGAAACTAGAACATCACTCATATAATTAACAATCCACATCTGAATCAAATAAAATATAAAAGTAATCAATAAAATATAAAAGTGAAATTATAATAAATTAAAACAATCTAAAAAGTCACATATTAAAAAAAATGAATGAGAGAATGTAACCAAATATAATTAACAATAAACCACATCTGAATCAAATAAAAGAGAACTATAATAATAAACAATAATCTAAAAAGTCACATATTAAAAAAAATGAAAGAGAGAATGTAACAGGAAAAACCTAATTAAATCCCTCTTTCCAGGGATGTCGATATGAATTTAACATACTCTATATATAATTAGAATAATAATCACGATTAATTAAGCAAGGAAAGGCTTGGTGCAATAATTAAGGTTAATTAATTAAAATTGAAGACAATAAACAAAGGTAAATTACTTACCACCGGATTCCGATGTGTAGGAATGAATGTTCCCCAATTTACTTACCACCGGATTCCGATGCGTAGGAATGAATGTTCCTCAATTTGTTGTGCATAATTTTGGGATTTCATCGCCTCATTTTGGTTGAAGATTGATTCGAGAATTAATTAGAACCTAATAATGAAGAAGAAGAAAATTAAGGAAGAGATCAAATAATTTTAATTACACACCATCCATAGATCAAATGAAAGAAGAGAAAAATAGAGTTCCATAGAAAATCCATAATTATAAACAAAAATAAGAAGAACATAATTCAAGCAATTAGTATTTTAATTAGAAGAAGAAGAAGAGGAAAAAGAAATTTGAATTTGAATTTTGAAAAGTAATTAATTAGTTTTACCTTGTGCCTGGGGAGATGAAACGAAGCCACACCACGACTTGGAGATGAAGCGAAGCTGCGTCATTAGTTTAGAGATGAAATGAAGCCAAGCCACAACTTTGAAGATGAATTAAAGCCGCGTCATTAGTTTGGAGATGAAACGAAGCCACGCCACGTCTTTGAAGATGAAGTGAAGCCGCGTCATTAGTTTGGAGATGAAGCGAAGCTGCGTCATGATTTTGTAGACCTCATTGAAGATGGAGCCGAGCCATGCACACTGACCTTGAACTTGAAGATGGAGCGGAGTCATGCACTTGATCTTTAACTTGAAGATTTAGTGAGGCCATGCATGCCAATCTTGAACTTAAAGATGGAGAGGCTGATACGAAGCCTTTGAACTTAAAGATGGAGAAGTATTGATGAAGCCTTTGAACTTAAATATGGAGAAGCATCGACGAGACCTTCACACTTGAGTTTGACAAAACATCGACAAATTCTTCGCATTTGAGTTTGATTCAGCATGAAGGCTGGCTTGACTTAAGACTTTGAGCATGAAGATGAAGCATTGATGGAGACTCTAAAACTTGAAGATGGAGAAGTGTATAAGTTTACTTTTAAAGAGGAAGCGAAGCGCATTCCACGTGTGTGCCTTTTATTTACTGTGTTGGCTCCTTACGAGGGATGAACACCCATTGTGTTGCTCCCAATAGGGATGAACATCTTCAATTTGAATGTCATTCTTTGACGGGGATGATCAACATCAATCTTGTAGTATTATACTTAGGTGGTTGTGGTACCTCTTCTGATGGACCAAACTTAAATTTCTTAAGTTTTCTTCGTACCTTTAAAGAAAGGGATCGAATCATGACGTAGTTCAAGTTTTTTTTTTTCTTTTTTTAACTGGACTGAACTTGAAGTTTCAATCTACACATTCATTTCTTAATGATAGGGATCAAGTAATAATGTAGTTCGAAGGAATTTTTTTCCTTTTTATGCGCGACTGAACTTAAATTTCTTTAAGTTGCCTACGTACCCTTTATAATGAAAGGGATCAAGTCGTAACGTAGTTCTTACAATTTTTTTTTTTTTTTGGGTCCGTTCACATCTTAAGCTCATGTGGGTTAGAAGCATCATGCAGTTTAGGCTCTTGCGATGAGGAGCTTTTATTTAAACTTCAGAAGCTGTTATTTCGAGGTTTTGATTATCCTCTTCATTTGTAGGATTCGTCAATACGATGAGTTTTAGCTTCACTATCAAGAAACCTTCTGTACTTATGTCAACAAAAAATTTCCTCTTGATGCGTGAAGAAACACGACTGTGAATCTTTTCGTCGTTGCTTTCTACATGGAATGATGTTGGCTTTAAGATTTTCATCCTTCCTTTACGTTGATCGCTAGTCTTGAGACGATCGAAAGCAGATGCTAGAGGTTGATCTTTCTTTGATGTGCATATACTTAGCCTTTTGAAGGCTGAAGTTCGAGCAGAAGTAGTCGTTGGACATTGGTCTTCTTTTCCTACCGTGGCCATACTCGATCTTTGAAAGACTAAAGATCGAGCAGTTGAAGGCTTAATACGATCGAAGACTTGTTCTTTTCTTCATTTCTTCTGAATCTTTGACTTCTTCGGCAGTCACATGATTGTTGTCGACTTCCACTATGCCGGCAGTGTGACATGCAATAACTTCTGATACTTTCTCTGGATGATTAGTGAGAAAGCTTCTTGGGAGAAAATCTACCGAAGATGCCGGCCGTCGGAATTGAAGGAAGTGGGTCTTTCCTCGGTTCATGGTTCAGAAAGTCCCTCGTAGGTTGGCGATACTTAGCTCCATGTCGTGAGCGTGGGTCGCTAATTCTTCAAAGGTATGGGTTTAATCCCTTGTAGGATATAGAGGAGTTCCCAGTGCATACCTTGCGTGCATATTTCCACAGCAGACAACTCGGTGAATCGATCTTTGCAATCAAGACTCAGAGCTCTCCATCGATTGATGTAGTCAACGACTGGTTCCCCTTTCTGTTGTTTGAAGTTCGTCATCTCCATCAGCTGACGGTGCGTCTGGTGTTGTAGAAGCGATTCAAGAATTCTCTTTCAAGTTGCTCCCAACTGTCAATCACCTCAGGCTCTAAGTCTGTGTACCAGTCAAAAGCGTTCCCTTTGAGGGTTCTGACGAACTGTTTGACCAATAGATCTCCTCTTGTTCCCGCATTTTCGCACGTTTGTACGAAGTGGGCAATGTGTTGCTTTGGGTTGCCCTTTCCATCGAATTGTTGGAACTTTGGAGGTTGATACCCAGCTGGCATTCTCGGGTTGTCGATTCTCTTGGTGTATGGCTCAGTACATAAAGGAGGTTTGCAACGGTCCTTCGTACTGAGCTCTTATGGAATTTGTGATCATATCCTGGAGCTGTTGAACTGATAGGGAGGCAACAGAGGTAGATTGTGGTGGCTGAATTTCCTGCAAGACAGTCTTTCCTTTGTGGACTTTTGTAGCTGGGAATTGACTTGATTCAGCAGTATCTCGAGCATGTATCTGATTTCTTAAAGCATCGATTTCATGATCTCGCTCCTCCATTAAGAGATTTATCTTTACCTCAGATCTGCCATGGTCGACTCAGTCATTACGTCAGTCATCATGACCGACACTACATCAAAATGTGATTCCTTCTCTGATAGATCAGTAACAGAAGCATAGTTTTCAAACAAGGGATTTTCTCTGATGACGATTCCGCCTTTAGGAAATTCCATCAGTTGGCCCCAGATTTTCTCCGTGATGACAGAGCTTATGTAAGTGTTGCTTGCGATGGTGGTAGCTTTGGATGCAACTTTGTTTGATGCCATCTGTAGGTTTCTTGACTCGGATGACGAGAGAGAGATGAGAGGTAGAAAGGTCTCACTGGGCATGCCAAAGCCATACGAGATCTCCGGAGAAACGTGTTTCGTGGAGTTGAACTTAAGTTGGTGTAGTTGGAGTTGATTTGATGCAATGTGGTTCGATCATTACTTGATCAGATTCTCTCTCGGTTTGGTAGATGCGCGACTTAAAGAAGAAAGCACCAAACGTTGTTGTAGAAGAAGTCTTGGAAGCATGGAGTAGAAGTCCCTTGGAAGAGTATGTCATCAAGGTCAAAAAGCTTCCTAAATAGCTTCGGCGAGTCCTTTGAAAGCTTGAAGTAGAATTCTTGATGTATTAGTTTATTTGTATTTTGTCTTCAAAGGTCAAGCCTTATAGAGTGCATTTCAGAGTCTTGGAATCATGAAGTAGAAACTTAGAAATATTTGTCTTCAAAGGTCAAGACTAGGATACAGCGTTCAGGAGTCTTGGAAGCTTGAAGTAGAAGCCTTGGAAGAGTATTTGTGTCTGAGTCTTCTGCCTTATAGGAGTGCAACTTCAGGAGTCTTGGGAGTCCTCACTTGTTAGTGAATTCTCTCTGGGTCTTCTCATCTGACCCAAAGTCAATGATTTTAGAAATTCGTCGTTAATTTAGCAAACGACGTGGTGACTTGTAATCAGTTCAAAATTTCTCATCCAACAGCTACATCCCAAAGATATAAAATATAATCAAATAAGTAAAAGAAGAAAGTACAAAAAATAATAAAACACAAAGAAAGAACATGATAATGTGTAAAATGAAGCACAAAACTAACAAATCAATTAATAAATTTAAAAAGGTGAAACTAATAAGGAAAAGAGAGAGTGATAAAAATTTGGACAATCCATAATTAAAAAAAAAAAAAAAATCATAGAAAAGGAGAAGGGTAAGACTGTTCACCCTTGTATAGTCACACAAAAAAGAATAAAGCTAGAACTATAAAAACAAGCAAATAAAATAGAAAAAACAAAAAGTGAAATTTAGAAAATACAAAAAATAATAACATAAAGAATACAAAAAATGGAACTAATTAAAGAATGTCACATTATAAGACAACATAAGAAGAGAGAAATTGAAAAAATAATAGTAGAAACAACAAACAACCAAGAGAATGTCACGAAAAATTTACGGTGAAAACAATTACCATTCGGACAAAAAAAGTATTAAAAAATTATACTTCTAGTCCCAAAAAAATTTAATTCAATACTACTTTAAAAGAAGAAAAAAAAATCTACAAAAAATAACAATAAAGTGAAACTAGAACATCACACATATAAAAATCTACAAATTAGAACAGTCCACATCTGAATCAAATAAAATATAAAAGTGAAACTAGAAGAGAAAAATTATAATTAGAAAATAATATAAAAAACTAATGATGGACACTAGAAGAGAAAAATGATAATTATTTGAACAATCTATAATTCAAACAATATTGATAATAGTAGAACTAAAATAAAGTCCCATAAAAGAAACATATTATAAAAATATGATGTGCAACAATGCACTGTATTAAATAACTAACAAAGCAATATAACAAATAAAAAATATTATGCACAAAGTAAAACTAAAGCAATATACCAAAGAAATATATTATAAAAATATGATGCGCTTGCACAAATTTAACTAACGAAACAATATCCCAACTAATAATACACAAAGTAAACTAAAATAGGAGAGGGAGTGACGAATTAAAAATTAGAACCAAAAAATGATAAAACATAATATTTTGCAAAAAAATCAACAAATAATAGTCAAGAAATACATATGCTTATAAATGAATTATTTTGAAGAGAAAGAATGATAGCTCATTCATAGTTAAATAAACAAGCAAATGTACCAAATTCATGTCACTCACACAAAAGAGAAGTGTGCATACAAAACTATATAAATACAACCATGCCAAAAGAAAAATAAATACTATATTTGATATAAATGAAACAAAATATAATAATCTATTTAAACAACTAAATGAGTAATCATCCATAATTGCTCTAAATTTCATAAAGATTTCTATATGGATTAGAACAATCCATATAGAAAAAATATACCAAACACAATCCATAATAGAGAACAAAACATAATTAAACTAGAAGAATATGTCACACAACAGAGAAAGTGATTTTTTTCAACTAATGCGTAAAATAATATATATATATATACACCAAAAATAATAAAACAGAGAATAAAGAAAGTGAAAAAAATTGAGATGTCACAATTATGCCCCCAAACAATAGAACTAAAACTTTCAATTGAATCAAAAGAGTAAGAGAAAGAGTGAAAAAAATTAAAAACAACCATGCCATCAAAAATAAATAGTTATTTCACCTCGGGTCCGAAAGAAATATAATATAAAATATCTTCTGTAAAAATACTAAATGAAAGGAAAGAATAAAAATGTACAAGAGTAATAAAATAGAAAAAAAAAAGATATGTGAATCTGATGAGGATATTTGAAGAAGTGCGCACACCCACCAAATTTTATGGTAAAAAGCAAATAAAATAAAACAAAACGACAACACAACATAGATAAGCGGTGAAAAAAAATTAAAACCTTATCCCATTAATGGAAGGGCATGTCTAAGGTACAAGATATATAAACTTCTACAATTATCCAACACATAGAATCTAATTTCTAAAAAATGTCCAAATGAATAAATAAAAACGTACCAGAAAAATAAATAACAATACAAAAACTGATACTCAAGATGACACATATTGTTAGAAAAAAACCATCCATAGTGCAAAATGCAATTATGCCAAAAGAAAAAATGACCAAATGGTTACCAAAGAAGTACAAAAAATATAATAATATTAAAAGGAATACGAAAAGAAAGATGAAAGATATAGTTGAACCATCCAAGTGCAAATGACCACCATGACAGTACAAATAAATGCTACAATATAATCAAATAAGTAAGAGAAGAAAGTACCAAAAATAATAAAACACACAAAAAGTTAACATTGTCAAAGAGACTTACAATAATATGTAACATTAAACACAAAACTAATAAATTTAAAAAAGTGAAACTAATAAGACAAGGGAGTGATAATGTTACACTCTAAAGGAAAAGGTACTTTTTGAACCCTTAGCATATAACTCAAAATATTAAAAACTAAAAGACAAAAAGAGATCATAGAAGAGGGGGAAATTGAAACAACCCAGTAATAACATTAGAAATAATAATGTTGAAATTTACTAATTAAAGAACAAAAAGTGAAATTTAAAAAAAAGAAATAAAAAAAAAGAAATTAAAATAGAGAACAAAAAGTGAAATTTAAAAAATACCAAAAATTAATAAAATAGAGAATACAAAAATGGAACTAATTAAAGAATGTCACATTATGAGATAAGAGAAATCGAATCCATAGTAGAAACAATGTAACAAACAAACAAAAGAATGTCACGAGTGAAAACAATTAAACCATCCGTGCAAAAAAATATTAAATAAATTATACTTAGTCTCAAAGAAATTTAATTCAATATTCTACTTTAAAAGAAGAAAAAAAAAATCTACCAAGAATAACAATAAGGTGAAACTAAAACATCACTCATATAATTAACAATCCACATCTGAATCAAATAAAATATAAAAGTAATCAATAAAATATAAAAGTGAAACTATAATAAATTAGAACAATCTAAAAAGTCACATATTAAAAAAAATGAATGAGAGAATGTAACAAAATATAATTAACAACAAACCACATCTGAATCAAATAAAATATAAAAGTGAACTATAATAATAAAGAACAATCTAAAAAGTCACATATTAAAAAAAATGAAAAATGTAACAGGAAAAAACTAATTAAATCCCTCTTTCCAGGGATGTCGATATGAAATTAACATACTCCATATATAATTAGAATAATAATCACGATTAATTAAGCAAGGAAATGCTTGGTGCAATAATTAAGGTTAATTAATTAAAATTGAAGACAATAAACAAATGTAAATTACTTACCACCGGATTCCGATGCGTAGGAATGAATGTTCCCCAATTTACTTACCATCGGATTCCGATGCGTAGGAATGAATGTTCCTCAATTTGTTGTGCATAATTTTGGGATTTCATCGCCTCATTTTGGTTGAAGATTGATTAGAGAATTAATTAGAACCTAATAATGAAGAAGAAGAAAATTAAGGAAGAGATCAAATAATTTTAATTACACACCATCCATAGATCAAATGAAAGAAGAGAAAAATAGAGTTCCATAGATCAAACGGTCAACTCAATTATAAACCCTAACCCATAATTATAAACAAAAATAAGAAGAACATAATTCAAGCAATTAGTATTTTAATTAGAAGAAGAAGAAGAGGAAAAAGAAATTTGAATTTGAATTTTGAAAAGTAATTAATTGTGCCTGGGGAGCGGCCCCTCTACTTCACTCATATGAGAAGCCGTAAAAGGTACAAGCATTGAGAGGTAGTTCTTCTTCATTTCATAGGAAATTGGTTTCTCAACAGAAGCTAACGCCCAAAATACTGACCACAAAAGCAAAGAAATCAAACAGAAATGGAAATAGAAAAAGCTTGAGTTTGAGAAGAACAGCGTTGTCGGTTACCTTGGCATAATAATCCTTCCAGACTCTACGAGCGATTTGATGTCCACCCAAATCAAAGGCCTTGAATTTGATTTTTCCAATACCCCTCTCCTCGGAGGTGGGGTACTGGGTAGGCTGGTGCTGAACTAACCTCTAGAACAAGCAAAGAAAGAAACAAAGAACAATATATGAAACAAAACAGATGGTTTATACCCAGATCGTAAAAACAGAAATGGAATAAAGGGAAATGGAAGAAATGAATTGAAACCTCTTCTTTCAACATATGGAGGAGGGTGGTTTTTCCGGCATTATCGAGGCCGAGAAAGAGGATCTTGGCCTCCCTCGGTCTCAAGACGCCATAGAACCAGTCAATGAGGAACATTGGAGGAGCGGATTGAAAGCAGATCGGAGAGGATCTACGTCGGCGATTGAGGAATCTGAATGCTTTAAGGTCTTCGATCTGCTGCACAGAAAGGAATTTGGAATTGGGAATTTGGGGAATTTGGAAGGAGAAGATGAGAATACGAAAGGGATAGAAAATAGAATACAGCTTTCTCGTATGAGTGAAAAAAAATTTAAATTATATGAGTGAAGCAGAGGGGCCGCTCCCCCTTTTCACCGACCACACTAAAAAAAATAGCCGTTGCCGGTTGCCTCATAGCCGTTGCTGGTAAAAATAAGAGGAATCATTAACCGCTGCTTCAAGTTTAATTTGGTTAATTATTATATTTTCATTTATTTAATTTCAAATAAACACATTCATTTCAAATAATAATAATAATAATTTGTTACTCAGGTTCATAAATTAATTGAAAAAAGGGTTGAGATGGGTTTTCTAAATTAAATTACAGGAAGTAAAATTAAAGTGATGAGATTAGTTAATCCAAAAATTAGAAAAGAATTAAATTTTGCAAGGCATGAGAGAATTGAGTGATTATTATTGGAGTGTTAAATAAAACAAGATGGTAATTGGTAGTAGCTCTTACTTAGATTACAGAGAATAAAAAGTTTGGTAGCTTGCAAGTGAGAGTGAAGCTGCTCTGCAATTGTTTTTTTTGTTTTGATTGAAGAAGAAGAAGAAGTTGCATGGTTACTGTTTGGTGAGAGAGAAACATTATATTAAAATTTCTAAATATTATATTAAAAATTACAACAAAATGACACCTACTCCCATCCATTAACACCACATAATTCCACTCACTCACACCTTTTACAACCAACAAAATGCCTAAATACAATGAAATTATTAACCAATTTTCATCTCCTAATTTTATTTACAAATCTACGGTTTTTTTTAATTAATTGTGTCCAAAACTTAATTGAAATTATTAACCAATTTTCATCTACTTTGCTTTTTATTGACATTATTATTAAGAAGTGTAAGCCTCCACATCCACAATTAGTTGAATGGTTTTCTCTTTTTGGATATTAGGAGTCTTTTAAGATTTGTAACTATTAATCAATTAAGAAAGTAACGGAAATACAATGACAAATAACCTAATATTTGATGGAAAATGAAAGCTGACTTACTTTATAAAATCTATTTGGTGGAAAATGAGATCTGATTTACTTTCTAAGTTTTAAGACTTTTACCCTTTTACATAAGTCACTATATGAATGGACAACGTGCATACAGATTTGGCCTCTAAATGTCTTTCTTCGACACCCTTTTTTGGTGATTTACTTTCTTCCATAAACAGTAACAAGATGCCACCAAAAAGTCTAGCAAGGACCAATTTGTGAGAACTGCCTTTTAAAAGAGATAAAAAGGAATTGAATTTCTTCCAAGAGTTTTTACAAAGAACTCGCTTCTCTGTTAAATTCATTGAGAGAGAGGAGAAGAACATGTGGAGGAGTTTTTCTGTACAATAACCAACAACACAAAAAAAAAAAAAAAACTTCCTCTCCCAAAAAACCACCAACATCACATTTTCTCTATTTAAATTAAATTATACTGACTTAAATTAACGAAAATAATTATCCTTTCCAAAGAAACATTAATGCTAGCTTTAGTTAAATTAATTTACAAAATTAAATATCTAATTCAAATACATTTAATTTAAATATTTGAATCTTACTCAAATATATATCTCCTTCATAACCTGTAGATTATTTTAATATGAATCTCATTCATATTAATTCTAAATATGAATCTAATTCATATTTGAATCTTATTCAAATACAAAAAGTCTCCTTTTATTATAAATTTAATTATGAATCTTATCGAAAATTAAGTTTACATAATAATGGATCTGTATATATTATTTTAATTATATCATTTATAATTAATAAATATCCCTTTAATAAATTTGAACATTTCAAATTCTTTCAAAACTATTAGTTCTTCTTTACCTATTACAAGCTACAAGGGAGACCTAGTTGACCTACAGATTAGAAGCTCCAATGATCAAAGATTAACTAATTAAACTCTTTAATTATATTAATGTCGTACATTAACTATGGGTCACTCCATTAAAGACCTACAACTACATTCTTTGCATTGTAGAATATATTTGTGTCCCTATTTAACCACTATAAGTAAGTCGATTCTTCACGAGTTTTTCGTAATTATAGCTAGGTCAAATTATCGTTTAACCCCTGTAATTACCTCTTACTCTTTAAGTACCACCGATCTCTCTAATAAACAATCTATTTATGGTCCTACCATAAATCCTAGTCCCTCTCAGGCCAATGAGAGGGCAAGTACCCTTTTTCCAAGACTCAGAACTAGCATTTAAGGGAACCATTCATCTACTTATTCTAAAGACAACAAAGAGTAAATTCCATCTTGTGTACTTATGTTCCCAGTTCTGCACTTGGACAAGTCCTCAAAATGGTAGGTTGATTGAGTCGGCAACTCGAGCCATCTCTCATCATACAAATCAAAGGATAGCCTCATAGACATGAGTCCATAAATCACTCAGAGAGATTGAGTTACATACGGTCATCCTATGAAATATTAATCTCTTTAGTCAACAGTGTTACTATTGGGTTGTATGTCCTAAAACTTGCAGTTTGTAATATTTAAATTATTATATTTACAATAAAGTTGTTATTAAGGTTCATTTAATAATGTTGTTATTGTACATGTAAACTAAACGAACCCTGACTAGCATGAATACTTAAACTTTATGTAGAGACATAAAAGACGATCAAGTTTGAGTATATAGCCAAAACAGTTTATAAGTAAGAGGATAAAGTTGAGTACCTTATCTTGGGGACACTATGGATGTGACCTGGAAGTATTTGATACAAACGATGTAATCTTGAAATCATTCATGTGGAGACATGCAAGTGGAGGCATCCTATGGAAAAGATGTTTGCATAAGACTGGACCATGAAATAGTCACTTTTCTTTATATCACTGTTTACGGTTAAAACTGACCATTTCAACTCGATGACCTAAGGTAACTCGATCTCAATCCTGAGCTAATTATGAACTCCTAGTTATTCGAAATTATCCTTTAATCTACAATGCTGAGAGTGGCTCAACATAGCTGCTTAATAAGTCTCACATTTTAGAGGTAAGACCGGGTAAATAACTAGGGATATAGTCTTGCAAAATTGAATTTGCTCCTACCCGATTTAAAGGATGGTAGATAGGTTGTTCCCTTAAGTATTTTATCCCAATCTTGAATAAGGGGCCCACCCACTCTATGGCTGAGAGGGACTCGGTTTATCAGTAGGACCATAAACCAATTGTTCATTAGTAGATCAGTGGAGACTTAAGAAGTAAGATGTAACATGGGTAAAACGATAATTTTGACCCAGTTATAATTTCGAACAACCTGTGAAGGATCGATTTACTGATTATGGTAAATCAAGTGGACAGAAATATATCTACAGTGAGGAGAGTGCAACTACTGGGCTTTAGAGTGCCCCAATAGTTAACGAGCATTGATTAATTTGGATTAAAAGAGTTTAGCCAATTAATCTCAAATCATTAGAGCTCATGATATGTAGGTTCATTAGGTTCCTCTACTAGCTCGTAAATAGATTAAACCTTAGAATAGTATGTTGAGAGAATTTGAAATATTAAATTCAAATTAGGGTTTGGATTATTATATATGTATAATTAACATTTAATTATCAAATTAAATGTATTTGGAGAATTGAAAATATTTAATTTTCCCACTATTACTCTCAATCCAAAAGAATAACTATCCAACAATTTACAAAGCTTACCGATCTTCACTAATTTTCTACAAAACAAAATGGTATCTAGCTTGATGGTCAATTCCTCAAAACTTCCAAAACTTGAATCTAAGTTTAAAACCAAAGAGAGGTTACTAATTTAACCCAAAATCAAAGGGATGAACTTCACCACCCAAATTATAAGGAAACATAAGTCTTACCCAAGGTTTTCCTCAAAATTCCAGAAAAGATCGGGGCAATGGTGGCCAACGGCGTGTCGACTTGTGGCTACCATAGATAGGCAGCGTGTGTTGCTTTCGGACGGCGTAAATTGTTTAGGCTAGCGGCCTGGTAGTGAAGGTCTTGTATGAGGAGGGTTTGCAAGAGTGGAAGAGAATGGGAATTTCTAGTTACGATCAAACCGTCCAAAATGAAACTCTATATGTCTCGAACAAACTGACCAAATTTGAGCACGATCCAATGGTTCAAACTCTGGCAATTGACAATTTTGTGGAAGCTGTCACTAAAAAACCGAATTGTTTTCTCCCTAATTTTTTTACCTCTTTTCACTCTCATTTAATTTAAAAAAAAATCTCAATTCTTTTATTTTTTCCAAATTTTGAAAAGATAAATAAAATATTTTATCACAATATCTCCAAAATCTCCAAAGATTTTATTAAATTTAGAAATCAATTAACTTTTCAACTTCAAAAACCAAAATTAAAGGGGCATCCATCAATTTGATATAAATTAAATCCTTCTAAATATTTAAATCAATTCAAAATCACATGACATTAATTATCTCTTTTATTTTATTTTTTTTAAGTTGGCCCTAAAATCCAAAATCAAAGGGAAGCAAAATTCAATATTTTCAAGATAATCAGTTCGAATATCTAATCAATTAAATTCAATTTAACCAATAAAAGTTTTTCAATTATTTCAATTTAACCCTCAATTTTCCAAATGAAAGGAAAATTTAAACTCAATAATTTTAAATAATTAACTTAAATTTTCTTGAAATTCGGGATGTTACAGGTTCCACCACCGAATTTGGGATACTTTGAAACTGCTTAAGCGACCTTTCGATGAATTGATGCTAATAGAATTTCGATAGCTCCAAGACACCACAAGATAGTGATGACCTTGCACCGATCAACTTCTCAATCTTGTCTACATCCACACCCTCATAGATGTGATGGCAACCAAAATCCTTGTAAACAGAAAGGAGGGGTCACTCTCCAGACACAAAGCTTTGCTTTGGGAAGCACTTTTGCTTTCCAAAGAGAGATAGCGGGAGCCTTAGAGGAAGAGAAAGTCCATTGCAAGAGGCCATAAAAGTAGCAGGATGATACACGCTTTTGATCTGTAGGTCCTCTTTGAAGTGATTAAAATTGCTTTCCAACAATTTTGATCATTTACAATTTAATTCCTAAATTTTATATTATAAAGATTTTAGGTCCTCTTTGAAGTGATTAAAGAAAAAAGTGTTTTTAAATAAAATCATTTTTATTTAAAATTTGTTGATAAAAAATGGTTTAAAATACACACTTTGGAAGTGTTTTCAAAACTATTTTGACTTGTTGCCAAAACACTTCAATTTTTTTCCAAAATGATTTATCTTCAAAAGTAAACACATGAAAAGTTAAATCAAACACACTCTTAATTTTTAAGTTTTTTTATTTTTTTTTTTTTTTTTTTTTTTTTTTTGTTTTTTTTTTTTTTTTTTTTTTTTTTTTTTTTTTTTTTTTTTTTTTTTTTTTTTTTTTTTTTTTTTTTTTTTTTTTTTTTTTTTTTTTTTTTTTTTTTTTTTTTTTTTTTTTTTTTTTATTTTTTTTTTATTTTTTTTTTTTGTTTTTTTTTTTTTTTTTTTTTTTTATTTTTTTTTTTTTTTTTTTTTTTTTTTTTTTTTTTTTTTTTTTTTTTTTTTTTTTTTTTTTGTTTTTATTTTTTTTTTTTTAATGTTTTAATTTTTTTTTTTATTTTTTTTTTTTTATTTTTTTTTTTTTTTTTTTTTTACTTTTCAAATTTGTAACAATAATGTAATTTCTATAACAATTTAGTTCATTTACTTTAAAATTTAACAATATAGTCCGGACGATGTTTTTTTTTTAATTAATTATCAAAATTTTTATTAGGAAAATTCTAAGAGATAGAAAAAATGACAAACTATTTATAAAAGTAGCAAAAAAAAAAAAAAGACACGGATAGATTTCATAGATTTCTATTAGATTAAATTTTGCTATTTTGTGTAATTAATTTTCCTTATTTTCTATTTTTGAATTCGAATTCTTTTGACACATCACTTCATATAGATACTTCCCTCTACAAAATTGCATCACTTTGACACATTCCATCACATTATAATTGCCAAATTTTGAAATGATAAATACAAACATTTCTACTTTTCTTTGACACCATCTATTCATTTTCAGAATTTTATGGAAAGAATTTAATAATGAAGTTTTTGTTCTCCATTTCAAGATGGTCTCCATCCTCCTTCGTATATCTGTGGTATCGGTTGCTTTTTTCAGCGAGTTTCTATCGTCGCTAACACCCAAGGCTCAAATAGGAAGTCTTTTATGGATCAAAGTGAGTTTATTCTTCTTCTTCTTCTTCTTGTTTTTTCCATTTTATAACGGTCTCGATCCTCCTTTGTATATCTATCTTCTTCTTTTCTTTTTTCTATTTTATAATGGTCTCGATCCTCCTTCATATATCTATTGTATTGGTTTCTTTATGCAGTGGATTTCTATTGTCACCAACACCCAAGGCTCTCATAATGAAGTCTTTTATGGATCAAGGTGATTTTTTTTTTTTTTTTTTTTTTTGTGAAAGAAGGAAACCAAGGGAGGATATTTAGTAAAAAGATGGGAAAAAATGGAGAGATATAAATTTTTATGGTGGCCAATTATTAACAACCAAAAAAGAAATTGCACTAAATTGTTAGGGTGGACTTGCTTTGAGATTTCATTGGCAATTTAGATATGATATATATATATATATAAATTGTTAATGTAAATATATTTTACTAAATATATGGGTTGTGTATCTACAAAATATATTGTATTTAGTTTTTTTTTCTTCTCTTCGTTGTCTGGTTCAGCACAAGCTACATCACATCGGTCCCCTCTCTTCCATTGTCATGACGCCGTCGATTTGGTCCAATTATCAACAGTATTTTTAGACTAGCTAGTTATATTAAATGGGACAATATGGGAGAATCTTTGTTTACCGTCCTTTTATTTTTTTTATAATTACTATTTTACTCTTCCATTGCTCCTACGGTTAATTGCCTAATTTAAATATTCCATGTAACACACGAAAAAACCCATAGTAACTTCCTTAAAAACAATCTCAACTAACTTTTCTTTTTGAAAAAAATAGAAATAATAAAAATGAAAATAAATATTTTAAAAAACATTGAATGTTAATATAAATTATAAAATCAATTAAACAAGTATGGTATTTTACTTTCTTTGTTAAATAATTTAGAGATGACATCTGTATTACAATTTAAAATATAACATACATCATTTCTATAAATATATGATAAAATTGTAAAAAATATATAATAATAATAATCATTTTTTTACAAACAAGAAAAAAATTTGCAAATTCTTAACTAACGTACCCCACCCATGTAAATTAAATAGAACAGTTACGGACCTAGCCATTTATACAAACTTAAAAGAATAATAACAACAAAAAAAAAAAAAAATACAATGACTTCTTAACTTAAATAGAAAAATCTAATAAATATACTTTAGTTGCAATTACATCATATATATGAATTTTAATTTTATCCATCCATCTATTTTTTTTCATTTTTATATAATTTCCTTACTTTTAAATTTAAGGTAATCAGATTACATTTAAACATAATGAAAAGTCTATTAAATCAGAATATATATTTTACCCTACAATTCATGTTAAGAGATTTTCATCTTACATTACAAATTTAAAATATCAAATCTTACTCATTGAAATGAATAAAAATATTTCATTTAGTAGTATTAAAATTTTACGTTAAAAAATTATGTCCACAAAATCACGTGCGATGCAGTGTCTGATCACTAGTTATAATTAAAAGTATGAGAAAATAACTTTATAAATAATCGACTAAAAATCACTTCATTAATAATGAAATAACAAAATTCCAAGCAACCTTAAAAAGTATAAATGTCCGATTGATTTTTGAAAGGTCACGAAAAAGTAATTATCTGAAGAAAAAAAAAATCTTAAAAAACAAATGGTTATTAATAGTTCATTTTAAATTATAATTAAATTAAAAAAAAAAACACTTTATAATAATGAATCACGATTTTTCGGAGCATTTTAAAGAATGTAAAGGTTACATATACTTTTGAAAGGTAAAAAACTTCAATTAATTAAAATAATAAATTAAATTAACGAAAATATTATTATAAATATTACAAAAATAAATAGATATCCATTGCTTAGTGTCTTAAAAGTCACGTGTTAATTTTCATGTTGTCTATGTGTCTTGTACTTATTCATACTTGGTGTATATACAAAACCACATCCTACTTGTTACTTTGCCTATAAATAGTGACATCTGGTGGATGATAAAAATCACACACATTGGTGAGAAATCCACTTCAAATTTTCATGAGATTTTCATATTATTAAATTTTCATAATTTTAGTTATTTTATTTTATTATTATGTTATAATTATTTATTTGGTTATTGCTATATTTATATATAATTATATTATATTTTCTCCATATTCGTTGTGCTCCTCAATTTCACAAGACGATATCAGTACGAGCTCATGTTGTTTCCATCGCTAAAGGTAGGTCATAAAGTGTTGTCATGACAAACCTTATCAATTTGAATTCGCAACCCTTGACATTAATGGCAATCATTATTTGTCATGGCTGCTCGATGCCGAAATTCACCTGGATGCTATGAACTTGGGAGAAACAATTAAAGAAGAAAATATGACATCCAGTCAGGACAAAGCAAAAATTATGATTTTTCTTCGTCATCATCTCCACGAGGGATTAAGAATAGAGTATCTTACAATAAAAAAAGCCTCGTATCTTGTAGAAAAATTTGAAAGAAATGTATGATCATCAAAAAGCAGTTATTCTTCCTAAAGCTCATTATGAGTGAATGCATTTAAGGCTACAAGATTTTAAATCAGTAAGTGATTACAATTCCACATTATTTAAAATCAGTTTAAAATTGTTGTTATGCAGAGAGAAAATTACTGATGTTGGTATGTTAGAGAAGACATTTTCTACATTTCATGTCTCGAATATGCTCCTACAGTAGCAATATCGAGAGAAAGATTTTAAACAATATTCTAAACTAATTTCATGTCTTCTCGTGGCCGAACAAAATAACGAGTTATTGATGAAGAACCACGAATCTCGACCAACTAGAATAATACAATTCCCTGAAGTGAATGCTATGAATGTTAATAATCGTGATTGAGATCGTAGTCGTGGTCAAAGTCGTGACCGTGGCAGATGAAGAAATAATTATTATTTTCGTGGTGGTCGTTCTAATCATTCAAATTTCAAAAGAACCACACAAAATGATGATCACAAAGGAAAAACTCCACAAGATAAGAGTTCAAAGAGTGTTGAAAATAAATGCTTCCGAAGCAGAATGACTGGACATTGGTCACGTACTTGTTGTACGTCAAAACAATTATGAATAAAAGTTCATAATTGGGTCCCTAGTTATGAATAAAAGTTCATAATTGGCGCTCCCCGGAAAGTTCATGAATAAAAGTTGGGTCCCTAGGCACCCACTTCGGGCCCGATAGTCGTTTGGGTTACCAAACGAGCTCCATTCCCAAAACCGTCAGCGCGCACGACTTTTTCTTATCGCTTTGAATCCTTGGATTCGTTTTCAAATTTTTGCCCGTCAAAAAGTTCGCACACAAAAATTGGGCCTCGGGGCACCCCCATCGGGCCCGCTAGCCGTTTGGGGCACCAAAGGGGCTCCGTTCCCAAAATCGTGTACGCATACGGCTTTTTCTCATCGTTCTGAAGCCCTGTGTCTGTTTTTAATTTTTTGCTTGTCGGAAATTTTGCGCACAAAAATTGTGCCCTGGGGCATCCCCGCCGAGCCCGTAGCCGTTTAGGGTACCAAATGAGTTCCGTTCTCAAAATCGTCTGCACGCACGGCTTTTTCTCATCGTTTTGAACGCCTGGGACTGTTTTCAAATTTTTGCCTAACGGAAAGTTCGCACATAAAAATTGTGCATCGAGGCACCCCCGCTGGGACAGATAGCCGTTAGGGGCACCAAACGAGCTCCGTTCCCAAAATCGTCTGAGCGTAAAGCTTTTTTTCATCGTTCTGAATCCATGGGTCCGTTTTCAAAATTTCGCCTGCCGGAAAGTTCGTACACAAAAATTGAGCCCTAAGGCACCCCCGCCGTGTCCAATAATCGTGCTTCGTTCCCAAAACCATCTGCGCGCACGACTTTTTCTCATCAGTTTGAACCTCTGGGTTTGTTTTAAATTTTTGCCTGTCGGAATCCACGCACAAAAATTGGGATCCGAAGCACCCCCGTCGGGTCTGATAGTCGTTTGGGGTACCAAACGAGCTCCGTTCCCAAAATCGTCTGCACGCACGACTTTTTCTCATCGTTCTGAACCCCTGAGTTCGTTTTCAAATTCTCACTTGCCAGAAAGTTCGTGCACAAAAATTGTGTCTCAGGGCACCCTCGTCGGGCCTAATAATCACGCTCCATTCCCAAAAACGTCGATGCGCACAACTTTTTCTTATCATTCTGATTCCATGGGTCCGTTTTCAAATTTTCGCTCACCGGAATGTTCGCGCACAAAAATTGGTCTCTGGGGCACCTCGCCAGGCCCGATAGCCCTTTGGGGCTTCAACCGAGCTCTGTTCCCAAAATTGTTTGCGCGCACGACTTTTTCTCATCGTTCTGAATCCTGGGTCTGTTTGCAAATTTTCGCCCGTCGAAAAGTTAATGCACAAAAATTGGGTCTCGGGGCTCTCTCGTCGGGCCTGATAGCCGTTCCACCAAACGAGCTCCGTTCCCAAAATAGTCTGCGCACATAGCTCTTTGTCATCAGTCTGAACTTCTGGGTTTGTTTCTAAATTTTCGCCCGTCGGAAAGTTCACGCACAAAAATTGGGCTCCTAAGCACCCCCGTCGGGTCCGATAGCCGTTTGGGATACCAAACGAGCTCCGTTCCCAAAACTGTCTGCGCACACGACTTTTTTTTCATCGTTCTAAACCCCTGGGTCCATTTTCAAATTTTCACCCGATGAAAAGTTCGTATACAAAAATTGGGCTTCGAAGCACCCTCGCCGGGTCCGATAGCCGTTTGGGGCACCAAACGAGTTCCGTTCCCAAAACCGTCTGCACACACGACTTTTTCTTATCGTTCTGGAACCCTGGGTCCGTTTTCAAATTTTCGCCCGCCGGAAAGTTTGTACACAAAAATTGTGCATCGGGGCACCCCCACCGGTCCCGATAACCGTTTGGGGCACCAAACGAACTCCTTTCCTAAAATCGTGTGCGCACACGACTTTTTTTCATCGTTCTGGACCCCTGGGTCCGTTGTCAAATTTTCGCCCGCCGGAAAGTTCGCACACAAAAATTTGATTCCGTGGCACCCCACCGAGTTCGATAACCGTTTGGGGCACTAAACGAGCTCCTTTCCTAAAATTGTGTGCGCACACGATTTTTTTTTCATCGTTTTGGACCCCTGGATCTGTTTTCAAATTTTCGTACGGCGGAAAGTTCGTGCACAAAAATTGGCTCCTGAGGCACCCCTGAAAGGCTCGATAGCTGTTTGGGGCACCAAACGAGCTCCATTTCAAAAATCATCTACGGGCACGAATTTTTCTCATCATTCTGAACCCCTGGGTTCGTTTTCAAATTTTCGTCCGTCGGAAAGTTCTCACACAAAAATTGGGCCCCGGTTCACCCCCATGAGCCCGATAGCCATTTGGGGCACAAAACGAGCTCCGTTCCCAAAATTGTGTGTGCGCATGGCTTTTTCTCATTGTTCTGAACCCTTGGGTCCGTTTTCAAATTTTCGCTTGCCAGAAATTTCGAACACAAAAATTGTCTCGAGGAACGCTCGTCGGGCCCGATTGTCGTTTGGGGTACCAAACGAGCTTCGTTCCCAAAACCGTCTAAGCGCACGACTTTTTCTGATCGTTCTGAATGCCTGGGTCCGTTTTTAAATTTTCGCCTGCCAGAAAGTTCGCGCACAAAAAATGGGCACCGAGGTACCTCCGCCAGGCCCGATAGTCGTTTGAGGCTTCAATCATGCTCCGTTCCCAAAATCATCTGCGCGCACGACTTTTTCTTATCGTTCTGTAGCCTTGGGTCCGTTTTTAAATTTTCACCCGCCGGAAAGTTCGCACACAAAAATTGTCTCGGGGCACCCCCGTTAATTTCGATAGCCGTTTGGGGCACCAAACGAGCTTCATTCCTAAAACCGTCTGAGCGCACGGCTTTTCCTCATCGCTCTAAATCAATTTCAAATTTTCGCATGCCAGAAAGTTCGCGCACAAAAATTGGGCCCCGGGGCACCCCCAGGCCTGATAATCGCACTCCGTTCCCAAAACCGTCTATGCGCACGACTTTTTCTCATTGTTTTGCATCATTGGGTTCGTTTTCAAATTTTCGCAAGCCGGAAAGTTCGTGTATAAAATATGGGCCCGAGGCACCCTCACTAGGCCCGATAGCCGTTTGGGGCTTCAATCGAGCTCCGTTCCCAAAACCGTTTGTGCACGACTTTTTCACATCGTTCTGAACCCCTAGGTCCGTTTTCAAAATTTCAAGCCCCGAAAAGTTCGTTGAAAAAAATTTGGTCCCAGAGCTCTCCCGCGGGGCCCGATGGCCATTTTGGGCACCAAACGAGCTCCTTTCCTTACCTTGTGCGTGCACGACTTTTTCTCATCGTTCTGGACCCCTGGGTCCGTTTTCAAAATTTTGCTCGCCGAAAATTTCGTGCACAAAAATTAGGCCTAGGGCACCCTTGGCGGGCCCGGGTCTGTTTTACAATTTTCGCTCGTCAGAATGTTAGCCCACAAAAATTGTCCTCCAAGCACCCCCATTGGTCTCGATAGCAGTTTGGGGCTTCAATCGAGCTCCGTTCCCAAAATCGTCTACGCGCACGACTTTTTCTCATCGTTCTGAACCCTGGATCCATTTTCAAATTTTCGCCCGCGGGAAAGTTCATGCACAAAAATTGTGCCCCAGGGCTTTCCCGTCGGGCTCGATAGTCGTTTGGGACACCAAACGAGCTCCGTTTCCAAAACCGTCTACGAACGCGGCTTTTTCTCATCGTTCTAAACCCCTGGGTCCGTTTTCAAATTTTCGCTCGTCATTTGGGCTCCGAGGCACCCCTGACGGGTCCGATAGTCATTTGGGGTACCAAACGAGCTCCGTTCCCAAAATTGTCGGCGCGCACGACTTTTTCTCATCGTTCTGAACCCTTGGGTCCGTTTTTAGATTTTCGTCCGCCGGAAAGTTCGCACACAAAACTTGTGCCTCGGGGCACCCTTGTTGGGCCCGATAGTCGTTTGGGGCACCAAACGAGCTTCATTCCCAAAATCGTTTGCGCGCACGACTTTTTCTCATCTTTCTGAACCCCTTGGTTCGTTTTCAAATTTTCGCCCGCCGGAAAGTTCGCACACAAAATTTGTCTCGAGGCACCCCCGCCGGGTCCGATAGCCGTTTGGGGCACCAAACAAGCTCCGTTCCCAAAACCGTCTGCGCATGCCTTTTTCTCATCATTTTGAACCCCTTGGTCCGTTTTCAAATTTTTGCCTGCTAGAAAGTTTGCACACAAAAATTGTCTCGGGGCACCCCTGCTAGGCCCGATAGCCGTTTGGCAGTCGAAACAAGCTCCGTTCCTAAAATCATTTGCACGCACGGCTTTTTCTCATCGTTTTGAACCCGTGGGTCCGTTTTCAAATTTTCGCCCGCCGGAAAGTTCGCGCACAAAAATTGGGCCCTAGGACACCCCCGCCGGGCCCGATATCCGTTTGGGGCACCAAACGTGTTGGATTTTATGTCCTAAAACTCGTAATTTGTAATATCATATTTTTGTTCAATAAAACTATTATTGAAAATCTTTAGTAAATTTAAATGCTATATTCATGAATCCAATAAACTAAGGTTCCGAGATTATTAAGTTTAAGTTTGAACTTTATGCAGTGACATGAATGTGGATCAAGTTCAAATATATATAGCCAAAATGGTTTATAGTATATAAATAAGGTTGGACGCCTTATTCTGGGGACACTATGGCTGCAGCCCATTTGGTAGTTAGTACAAACGATGTGATCCTAAACCGTTCATGTGGAGATATGAAAATTGGGGCATCCTATGTAAATAGTTTAGATAAGACTGAACCATGAAATAGTCACTTTTACGTTCTAAATGCCGTTTAATGTATAAAACTGACTATTTTGTTAATTGATGACCTAGGTAACTTAATCTTAATCCTGAGCTAACTATGAACTCCTGTTCACTCGGAATTATCTTTAGATCTGCATAGGTGAGGGCAGCTCATTATCGCTGGCCCATTAAGCCTCTCATTTCAGAGGTAAGATCAGGTGGATAGTTGGGAATATAGGGTGTAAGACGAAATTCACTCCTACCCATTATAGGGATAGTAGATAGGTTGTTCCCTTTAGTACTAAATCCAGGTCTTGAATAAGGGGCCCACCCTCTCATAGGCCCGAGTGGGGTTCGGTTTATATGTTGGACCTTAAATCAATTGTTCATTAGAAGATCAGTGGAACTTAAGGAATAATATGTAGTCTCGGGGGTAAAATGGTTTTTATGACCCAACCGAGATTACGAACAACATGTGAAGGATTAACTTACTAATCATGGTTATATCATATGGACACAAATATATCTATAGTGAGGGGAGTGCAACTGCGAGATTATAGTGGAATGACCCATGAGTTAACGAATGTTGATTAGCTCCATCTAAAGAGTTTAGCCAACTAATCTCGGATCGTTGGATCCCATGATCTACAAGTCCATTAAGTTCCCCTACTAGCTCATATGGAATAAACTTAGAACAATATGATAGAATAATTAGAATTGTTCGAATTAGGTGAAGAGAGAGAAACCGACAAGTATATGTGATATAGTGGTCAATTTTTTCAGTTTAGAGATACAACTTTAATATTTAAATGTAATTTAAATATCAAGAATATGAATACGTTCATATTCGAAAGCTCGGAAATAATGGAAATGGTCACAGATGTAAAAAGTCAAAGAGTTGACTTTTGACTTTGAAAAGTCAAACTTTGACCGACCTTATATTCAAATGTTATTTGAATTTTGAGAAAATGAATGCGGATTCATGCTCGGGAGGTCAAAATTAGTCAACACTGAACAAATCATAAAAAGTCAAAATTGTTGACTTTTTGGTCAATGTTTGACTTTGACCAAATGACTATTTTGCACTTTGACTAAAGTTAGTGGGAAAATCCAAACTTTTGTTGGATAATTCCACTAACAAAATAGTGAGCTGGGTGTTGACTATTTTAGGTGTTGGGATTTTATGAAGTTTTTTCATGCAATTTTGCATGACTCTTTTCTATAAATATGGGCTTGTGATTTTGGATTAAAGACTTTTGGACTTTTTACCAATATAGTTTTCTAAAATTGGGCTAAATAAAAAACTCGACATCCCAAATTTCAGGAAAATTTAAGTTAATTATCTAAAATTATTGCGTTTAAATTTCCCTTTCATTTGGAAAATTGGGATTAAATTGAAATAATTGAAAAACTTTTATTGGTTAAATTGAATTTAATTGAAATTGATTAGATATTCAAACTGATTATCTTGAAAATATTGAATTTTGCTTCCCTTTGATTTTGGATTTTAGGGCCAACTTAAAAAAATAAATAAATAAAAATAAAAGAGATAATTAATTTCATGTGGTTTTGAATTGATTTAAATATTTGGAAGGATTTAATTTGTATTAAATTGATGGATTTTATGCCCTTTAATTTTGGAATTTGAAGCTTAAATTAAGATAATTTGAAAGTTAATTGATTTCTAAATTTAATAGAATCTTTGGAGAGTTTGAAGATATTGTGATCAAATATTTTATTTATCTTTTCAAAATTTGGAAAAAATAAAAGAATTGAGATTTTTTTTTTTCAAAATTAAATGAGAGTGAAAAGAGGTCAAAAATTGGGGGAGAAAGCAATTCGGTTTTTCAGCGACAACTTCCACAAAATTATCGATTGTCAGAGTTTGAACCGTTGGATCGTGCTGAAATTTGGTCAGCCTGTCTAAGACATATAGAGTTTCATTTTGAATGGTTGGATTGTTGTTTGAAACTCTGGTTTGTTTGTAATCGCTGCTGAATAAAATCTGTCAACTAGAAATTCTCCTTCTCTCCTACTCTCTCAAACTCTCCTCATGCAAGACCCTCACTACCAGCCGCTAGCCTAAACAATTTATGCCGTCCAACAGCAACACACGTTGCCTATCTATGGAAGCCACGAGTCAACCCGCCGTCGGCCGCCATTGTCTCGATCTTTGCCGAATTTTGAGGAAAACCTTAGATTCAAGGTTTGAAAGTTTTGAGGTATTGACCATCAAGTTAGATACCA